>NW_017095935.1:763402-763934 GCF_001412225.1 Nicrophorus vespilloides
TGTAAGAAGTGTAAGAAGTGTAAGAAGTGTAAGAAGTGTAAGAAGTGTAAGAAGTGTAAGAAGTGTAAGAAGTGTAAGAAGTGGCATCTCAAATAGGTCTCTATGACACTTTTACATATGTCAAACATTTCGGATATCTTAATTGTCTCAGATATGTAAGAAGTGACATTTCAAATAGGTCACTATTAGATTGTCAATACAAAGTGTACAAAGTATAACAAGTGACATCTGAATAAGTCACTTATTTCAGAGATATTTGTAAAACTATTAAACTGATTAATATTCAATGATGATATTAACATACAAATAATATTCGTTCCAAAGTTGAACTCATTAACTAATTGCTTTCCTAACATTTGTCATTTATATAAAAAGCTGAATATTTCCGAAATGAGAAAATAATCCTGCTTTTATATAAAACCCCAATACCGGATAACATTACTTGTCAATCAATCAATCTCCTTGGTAACAGACCAACAACACAACAAATCAAGCATTCCGACCTTTGAGATACACGAAAACAAGCTACATA
>NW_017095935.1:763949-787175 GCF_001412225.1 Nicrophorus vespilloides
AAAAAAATGTAACAAGTAGTAATTTAATTTGAAATTAAATCTCATATTTTCCATCCGAAACTTTTAATTAATTGGGACGTTGACGAAAAGAGTGAAACAATTCAATGGAATATGCTCAGACTCTTAATTTCCCAATTTAATTAGTTCTCGTAACGAAGCGTTCCGAAAAGAATTTTCAAGGAAATAATACCAAGATTTCTTGCAGTTCGTGGTGCAATTTTATTTACGATAGAAACCTTATATGAATTATTCACATATTTTAGTTTGAATACCAATATCAAAATTTCTGTACTTTTCATCTCACATTAAAACCTATATTATTATTTTGCCTAAAAAACCTAACATAAATATTCGAAATATCAATATAAAAACTTATTATCCAACAGCAAAACATTAGAAATAAAAAAATATAACTAACATATATATTTAATATAACATATTATAATGTTATAATATAACATTAGGGACAAAAATATAGATTGATGTTTCGATTTTTCCTCTCAAATTACAATGTTACAACTAAAAAGTTTTAATTCAGTTTATATGTATTCTACACTGCTGTTTGCGAGGAAGCAACGAGGCAGAAAAATAACTGGAAGTATGTGGAAATGATTTCCTGTTTTGTCACGGACGAAATAATTTTCCGAGGATTTATCTTCAGGCGACATTGTGAAGTGCACATTTAAATATTCATGTGAATTAACTTGGTCTCGTAAAATTTCAACGAATATGTTATTTTAATAATATAAATATATTTTTTTTAGTTATTTTTCAATTCTGCTCTTGTTATTCCATAAAACAGTTTGCGCTGCTGATGTTTATTTTTAATTAATTAAAATTGTGTTGGTGTATAAACAATAATGAAACGTTTTCATATGAATCAGGTTCATATAATAATCGAATAATGGAATTATTATTCTTTAAAAAACCGCTTGAGTACACAAGTTTCAAGAAGTTTGGCAGTTCACGAAACTTAAGGAGTAACTATAATTGCACTCTAGTAAAAAAAGATTAAATAACAGCTGCTTAAAAAATGTTTATAAAATGGTGGAAAGGCTGTGGTCGTCAACCTTTTATAGCTTGTTAATATGCAATTCCTTGTAAAATTATTAAATCAATATAATGTAGTGGAAAAACAATATCAAAAAAAACTTTTTGAGTATATAAATGATACTTAATAGGATATAAATCCTATGGTCAATAGCGCTGAATTGCTTCAGTTAATAATAACGAAGCTTCTATATAACAAAGTCTGCGATTGTCCGAAAACATTGGTGATTCTTTGAAAGAGGTCGCTAAGAGATTTTAAGCATTTTAAGAGTGGCGTGAAATATGAATAGAAGATGTACTAAAAAAAACAATATATTAGAAATAAAGTTATCCAGATAATAAAATAAAATTGTATATATATATATTTTTTACGCAGAATTTATTACTTTCATTTAGCATTTAAGCTATATTAATTAATTGTTTGAAATATAAATATTTGTATTTGAAATAATTTTATAAAATTTTAAATAAATCATAACTTTAAAATGGGTAATAAAAATTAATATTGTTTATTGTTGAAATTAAATCACTCAATTTTTCAATTTTATTTATGTTTTAACTAAAATAGGCTCCCAACTATTGGTTTGTTACATAAGTCCGATTGCTTTTATACCTTTTATCCAAAAACATACACATTCTAAAAAATGCCGTTATTATTAAATATATTGGCTATGGGTCTATATCTAAATCCCGACAATCAAATTCCCGGCATTCAAAATCCCGACAACCAAAATCCCGACAGTACCAAAATCTTCTACTTACGAAGTAAATTATTATTATGGTATTTGTTTTCGTTAACTTATTCATTATAAAACGTAACAATAAGAAATATTGTATACTAACATAAGTATATTAATAAGTATATTATCTATTATTAATAACAATAAATTAATTTTAATTTAGAATATTTCTTAATTTTAACGTTTAATATAAATAAGTCAATTAAATCAAATGCAATAATAATATATTTTTAGTAACAATAAAAAACAACAATTAATAATCTAATTGTATTTTATATTATTTCTTTCAGGGAAGCATCTTGGGACCAGTGTTGTATAACTTATTTACATGCGACCTGCCAACATCCCAGGAAACTACTATAGCTACCTACGCCGATGACGTCGGGATCTTGTCGTCCGAGGATCCGGTTATTGCTGTGCGTGGACTCCAGAGTCATCTAGACGGGTACCAGGGGTGGGTCAGGAAGTGGCGGATCAAAGTCAACGAAACCAAATCCAGCCATGTCACTTTCACCCTCAAAAAGGGAACCTGCCCACCGGTCACACTAAACAGCAAAATCATCCCACAGGTAGACAATGCCAAATACTTGAGCTTATTCTTGGATCTCCGACTCACGTCGAAGAAGCACATCGCAACCAAAAAGAAGCAACTGGGCATCAAGTTCGCGAAATTGTACAGACTGATCGGAAAAAGATCTCCACTATCCCTCGATAACAAACTATTAATTTATAAGACAGTGCTGAAGCCGATGTGGACGTACGGCATCCAGCTTTGGGGAATAGCCAGCAATCCAACATCTAGATCCTGTAACGCTTCCAGTCCAAGTGCCTGCAAACCCTGGTGCAGGCCCCCTGGTACGTGACAAACGACACGATACACAACGACCTCCACATGAACAATGTTAAGAGTGAAATCCCCAAGTTCAGTGCCCGTTACAATAACAGACTGGAAAACCACCCCAACAGTCTTGCGTTATTCCTCCTAGACAATAGTTACACCCCCCACAGACTAAAGAGACACAACACTCTCGACCTCCCCTTTAGAAACTAAAAGTTAATTTTTATTGTCCATTAGAGTGAATATTTTTATTTAAGTTTCATAGTGCCATCAAAATCAATTTTTAGTTGGGTTGTTATTGTCATTGAATTATGTTTTTAGTTAAATTTATATTTGTTTATAGGAAGATTTCCGATGGGAACAAAAAAAATATTTCTTATTGCTAAGACTTAAATCCCCTAAACTGTTTGTGATTTTGATACTGTCGGAATTTTGAATGTCGGGAATTTAATTATCGGCATTTAGATTGTCTGTATATAAAATATATGGAAGGTTTAAGTACACTTCCTAGACGTATAGCAAACATAATTGGAAGTAATGCTGAAATTTGTGTTTTGTCTCTAAATATGGTTGTATAAAATAAAAAAACTTCAATGCTCGAGATCATACCTATTTCTGATTAAATATAAATAAAACTGATTTAAATATTTTAAATCAATTAATTTATAACATCTAAATTTAATTAGTTTTGTTGTATACCTTTCAACAATATTTCAATTGATTGAATTTTAATTAAAACATATATATTTACCATTAATATTGGGGTGAAATGTCCAAATATTACATAAAACTATAGTTAATTACATTAATATAATTTATATAAAAATTGAATAAAAATGCATAGGTATTCCTGAATTCCAATGTATAAAACTTATGCTTTTAAATTTATAATTGAGCCATAAAGCTCATCGAAAAGTTAAATTAGTTTTAAATTTTATTACGTGAGATAACAAAGGAAATCATTGAAATGGAATAATCAATTTTAATGCGTTTCTTCTAACCGGAAAAGTCGACCTCCAAAGTCCGAAAGTTATACAACCGGTTAAACCTCGGAAAGGAATTTCACGATTGCCGTTTAGCGAGTAGAGCTTCCGATTCGCTTTCATCCCGAAAAATCCCAGCACGAACACGATAAGCGAATTACGAAGAAACTCATGTTACCTCGTTACTGTTATTAATTTTTGGCGGAGATTCGATTACGTGAACCGTTTTGCGAAACACAAGTTAACTGGGAGGGGAGAAAAAATAAATAATTGATAAATATAAAACCTTTTATTATTTTGTATGTATACATTTCTTTTTTTTGTGGCTGAAAATGCCGTTACAAGGACGACCAAAAAAGTATTTAATTACATCCATTTCACAACAACTCCGACGCTAACTTTTTAATTTGCATCCACCCTTTCAGCGAAATATTAATTCGATGCCGGAGTTGCGTAATTGAATCAGTTTTAATATATATTTTTTTGTTCATTTTTGCTCCATACTGTTTTGCCTCCTTATATTTCTTTCTGCTTAGATTATTTTCACTCGTATTGAGAGGCATGATTTATAATAGGTTTCAGAGCAGGGTTGGATGGGTAATGTTTAAATGGAGCGATTGTTTCTCTCAATTTTATTGTTTCAGCTATATTTCTGCGTCATGTTGGAGCTTATCGATCTTTTAGAGAGATACATGATCCAGAGGATTTTTTTTTAGTCGCGGCTCGCACTTGCTGAATTTTATTTTGGTCCACTCGATACTGAAACCTTGAGATCATTATTCAAGGCACATAACTGTGTGGTCTCCAAAACTCTCCTTAGTATTGTAAGGTATTTGAGGACATTATTTTTTCTTGGTTGTACTTTTCAGTAATTTAAAAGAAATGTCAGACCCCAAGATGACTAAAAAAGTGAAAAGTATTATTGTTATGATAGGAAGTTTGGTTTGATAAAAAAGAATAACTGTAGTCTTATGTATTAACTGTATTAGCTTTAATAACTTTATTAACATGTGACACTGTCTACTTGAGCGTTTGCACTACTACTACTTAGCCCGTCGCTTAAGTTGCAGCTTCTATTATCATTCTAACACTCCCCCTTAATTGGAGCTGTCTTGATTTTCTTGGAGGAAATGCCCATTCCTTGTAAGCTATAATCGTTTTTGGCTCGGGATAATCCTTTCGTCAATACGTCGGCAATCATGTATTCGGTAGGTAGGTGTGAGACAGTAATTGGTTCCCTCTTGAGGACTTCTCAAATATAATGGTGTCTTATGTCGATATGTTTCGTTTTCGGATGGAAACTGGCATTTTCGGCTAACTTGATGGCTCCGTTGCTATCGTTAAACAACTCCACACTGGCGATGGAATCGAATCCTAACTCTTTCAAAAATTGGATCAAATATACTGATTCCTTTGCCGCTGATCATGGAGATTTGGAAATATCGCGATTTCTAAAATTCGCTAGAACATTTATTTATATGTCAAAAATGTTCATGAAAGACACACATTTTTCAGGCGTTCAACTAAGCGGCATTTTTCACACTTCTTGGTCCGTGAACACTTTTTGCACTTAAAAATTTGAAAATACTGCCCCAATAATGGGTTTGTGGAGAAAAACATCCAGGATTAATCTGTAGTCAAATTTTACTGCGTCCCCCCAAATATTTATTAATTTTTTGGCGAGCATAAATCTGTCCTCATATACCTGTACTTGTCAAGTACTACATAAGTATGATAACCAAATACTCAGTATTGCTTAACACACTTTAGTTACATACACAGTTTATCAAAAAGTTTTATGTAAAGACAAAAAAGTTTGACTATTTTAAAATTTAATTAAAAAAATTACATCAATAAGACATTTAGTATCATAAAATCAGATACGAAAGGTGCTAGAGGTTCGACTCAGCAAAAGCAAAGTGATAAAAATAGGGCCGTAAATATAAAAAAGCACTTAGTATGTAAAAATTCTTAACGTAATATAATTAACTAACTTCATTGTTGCAAAAATACATTAAATTAAGGTATTAATTTCTCTGTACTAATTGAACATAAATATATAATGCCGTACAGTTTTCGTATAAATTATGATGAGAAACGGATCGTAAAGTTTTTTTAAAATAATTAAGCAATTTATATTAATTATACATTTCACACATACCATACATATTTATAGAGAAATCTTGTAATATCGTTAATAATTTGCTATATTCTTATATAATTATTATATAATAACTTCATTTCACGTCATTATAGTAAATTATAGGCTTGTACAGTACTATTCAAATTAATAAATTGACAATGATTGAGGAATACTTTGCACAGTACGGTTTGAAAATGTATAGCAATATTCTCAAATTGTGCAATATAAAAATGAATTTGAACAATTTAGTTTATACATACGGTTTTTCTGATCTCTTATTGTACGGTTTAAAGTCTTTGTTTAGTCCGGTTTTCAACAGGACATTATGTTGCTAATTTGAGTTATCATTTTTATTAATTCTTAATATTCACATATCGAATATAAATTATTAATATTTGTTGATAAAACAAGCATTAAAGAATTTATGAAATATTTAGTATTTGTACTGTAAATGAAAATTCGAGAAATCTTATTAAAAACTTATACAAAAAAAAAATTATATGGATATAAAAGCTAAATATTAAATTCTTGGCTTGGTTCGCCACTTTTATTAACAGCTAGTTTCAAAGTTTCAGTTATGCCGCCGAAGACACGCACGTAAATATAAATTCATAACTTTGTGCAGTTTGTATCCGTGCTCTTCGTGCGAGACGGGCGGGGCACATCGACTATCCTAAGTAAATCTGAAGATTGAGGCTTATGAAATATGAAACTTTCTGGACCGACCGAACTAATAACGAAGCGCTGTTACATCAGGAAGGCGGCTTCTAAGAATCATAATACCGGCGGCTGCATATTTTACTTGATGCACATGATGCTAAAACACAGAAGGCCAAAAACGTTTCAATGTTAATTGAAGAACTTCACGAGACTTTCTACACAGTATATAGCATAACTTAGATGAAACCATTTTAAATATATATAGCGATAGTATTACTGAAAGGAATGTAGCAGAAAGTAATTTTATATCACCACTCTTTGAAATCGGACTAATCGAGAGACTTGACTATATAGAGAGAATACACCTATCATTCATGTATTTTGTCTGTTAATCTGATTTTTATAAACAACGCGTTTATAAAAGCCGCATGTTGCTTTTATAAACGCGTTGTCCCACCTTTTGGACATGCCTAGTGGGGCATTATTATAATTTTCTAGGAAATGTACAGAAAAGAGGAATTACCATTTAATTTGGTTTGTATGTAAAGGGATGCATTTTGATAGGCTGTACCATCCGATGTTGATTCAGTTGACGTAGCTTTTAATTCAGTTATCTAGAAATATGTTGGAAATAGAAATTTATGAATTTCTGACTCCTCAAAGTGTTAAGCTAGTTCTTGGAGAAGCAAGTGATATATCCTTGCTCTACATCAAAATTTAGACATGCATTTCAGACATATCCATGGATGTGATGGTACAAATTTTATTTGAAATAGAGACATCTCCTGTCTATTCCTTTCAACTTGTCGAGTTGTCACAATTACTCGTTTTTGTGAGATATATTCACTTCGACATCAAAGAAGAGTTTGTGATTTGTAGAGCACTAAACCTTCTACGAAAGGTGAAGACGTCATGGAGATGATAAGTTCATTCTTTAAAAGTAATGACTTATAATGAAAAAAAATGTTTCGAGTGTGTACCGATAGAGCACTAGCTATGTTTGGATCGTGGTCGGGCTTTCTATCAAAAGTTCAAAAACTTGCACCCCAAGCAAAGGAATTACAATGTTGCTACCAAGACTCTTTCAAAGCTTTTGCAAGAAGTGCTCGACTCTTTTGGTAACATTTGTCAATTATATAAAATCTAGTGCTCTCAATACTTTGTTCAAAGACCTATGCAAAAACATGAACTTTGTTCACAAAGTTCTTCTTATCCACACTGTTCTTCATTGGTTATCAAAAGACACTTTAATGATGAAACCTGGATCCAAAGAGTAGCTTATTTAATATCTTACATCAGGTAAACAAGCTAAATTTGAAACTGCAGTGTAAAGAAACAAACTAGCAAAACTAGCGCCCTAAAGTAAATCTTGAAACCTTTGCCATGTTTGAATACATTTGAACTAACTTCCAAAATATATTTTGTCAAACCTTTTATTTTTTGTCATATTTATCAAATATGACGGATGAGAAAAGGAGGTCGCGAACTTTAGAAAAAATCTAAAAACGCTATAAAAAAAAGGTTGGGAAACACTGGTATATAATAACTATGGCATACCAATACCATAAAAATAGATCACCGTATCTTACGGACTATAAATCTCACCGGACGATAAAATGAACCCTTTTTAAAAAAAAATATAGATATTAATGGTATTAGAATAGTGACTCGTAAAGTTTATAACTTTACGATAAAATATATAATCACTTATAATTTTACTGAGAGATAAAAAAAAAATCCATTTAATTTTTTTGCTCTCCAAAACATGTTTTTACGGCAAAATATATAAACGAGGTGAAAATGTGGGCAGTTTTTTTTTAGATTCCGCAAAATATCAATATTAAAAAAAATATCATCCACCTACGGGCAAAACCTGTTTCAGGGATAAAACGCTCCGTATGAAATGCGTAAGTATGCTATCAAATCCGGTGTAGTAAATAAAAAAAACTCAGCCTGGCATTTTACGGCTTAAATATAAAAGTGTACACATATTTTATTCTCGATCCTTCCTTTCAAATTCATTTCATTAAATTCTACTCATTCAAATTTCGTTTGAAATTCCCTACGTATAATAAAGGTTTTTAATATTCACTACAAAGGATTGAAGTCGTAGTTATTAACGTTTCTCGGCATTCCTTATTTCTATATATTGCTTTCAAAAACAAGATATTACTTACAAAGTCAAATGCGTGGAAATGTGGCTCTGGATAAGAAATTAATATGGAAAGGAAAAAATAATAAAGCTTAACTTTGCAACAATTATAGAAAGGAAATAAATTATGAAATCTTACCACATAACAATAAATAATTTAAAGATGAGAATATGTATAATATTACAATAGAAAAAATCTTTAGTTATAGATATTAGTTATAAATATTAAGAAAAACTTAAAATTCCATTTGATATTCTACGTTTTTCTACAATAAATGTTATTTTTTAAATATCTTCTTAAAATTTCTTAAAATATATATATATATATATAAATATATTTATTAAATACTTAAGTACCATCAAATCTTGAACTTTTTTCCATATAATAATTATTAGACAATAGTAATTCATTACATGATTTGAATGACTGAGTATGGACTATACATGAGATTTGGACTTTAAATTCCAATATATTTTCATAGATGCCTAAAATTTAAATAAACGTTCTCATTATCCCCAAGAAATTACTTTTACCTCATTTAGGATAGTTTACCCCTGCGCGCGACCCCCAGACTATACAAAAGGTTATAAACTCACTTCAACAATTTAAGAATCACGAAGAACAATGGATAACAACGTGACATTAATTTAAAGTTTGTTATCTTTTGAGTTATCTAGTTACGAAATCTGTAGGGTATTCTCACAATGGGTTGAGTAGGTTGGGAATTTATGTTTGGAATTTTAGGTTTAATCTCTGAAAGGACGAAGGCTATGTTTCATAATTAATATGTGTTTAGTTTGTAATTTATTTGATAACGTATTAATTCAGTATGAATATGAATAATTCTGAAATAGTGCAAATAAATAAATATTATTACCTTATATTATTTCTTTGTTAACTTAAAAAATAAACTATAAATTCAGTATGGTTTTCGAAAAATATAATTGAAACAACATTCTTTAAAAAGATAAAAAAATATATAAAAAATATAACACATACCAAAATATTTTGAACAATAAAGAAAATAATTAATTTTAAAAAGGTGAACAGGTTTTTTATGTAGATTATGCAATAAATTAGATCTACAATTATTAGTAATTCATATTTTTCATTTAAATTTATAAGAAAGCCTTTGGGAAATCAGAGAAAATTGAACACAAAACAATCCGAAAAAAGTTACCGTTGCAATGATCCATGTAAATATCATATAATTTATCTATAATTATTTAATGCTTATAAATTACATTTTTTTTCATTGTTTCCTAAATTGATGGTCATTTCGCATTCATCGCATTTCATTTATTTAACCAAAGTTGATATTGCGTACCAGATTGTGAAGCGAGTGGAATGAGCAAAAAAAATTATAACCTACAGAACAAACAAAAAATTCGAATATAATCGGGGAAAAAATTAAATTCCGCACAGATATTAAATGCCCGAGGCGCTTAGAATCCAGTCGGAATCCGGACATCTGGTAATCCTAATTAGCGAAACAAATGACAATAGATTAACGCAGAGGGGAACGGAATGAAATTCTAAAACGCAAAGACAATTTGTATGTGTCTGTGCATATGCGCATGGGTTTTTTAATGTATATTTGTTTGTTAGAGCAGAGGTTTTCAAACTTATTATATTCACATAAAGTTCGCCCTCAGATATACCAATGTTTTGACTTGGGGCGCCGCTGAAAAAATCTGTTATATTTAGGTCGCCGCAAACCGAAAAACTTTGGGAACCTCTGTGTTAGAGGGTAGATGCTGTACAAAAAACAAAAGAGTGTGCATCTTCTTTTTTTTTTAATTGCCTTCAGTAATTCCACGTCCCTTTTATATTTGAAACGCAAACATTTCGTAACTGCCTCCTAATTGTTTCAGTCATTAACTTAAGCAGAGGAATGGTTCAGTACACCCTTGATGTAATCAATCAATTTGAAAGGTTACAATGCTCGAAACGTGACCCACCTCTCTCCTCGAGCAGAATTTGTTCTATCATCTGGATGGATTTACAGTGGATTTACATTATTCAATGACACAAGTTAGGTGAAATTGCCGCCGGTGCAAGTGAGCCTTATTGAAATAGTTGGCATTAGTTAAATTTCCATGTGAGTCGCAATTCCTAAATAAGTTCTGCTGCGGATATTTTACGACAATAGATGCAGGATGTGGCCGTATACATGCATGTATGAACGTGTACGTTCCTATTTGTTGGTGGATTCGTTCCCAACTTAGCAATAATCCCTACTCGTCTGGATTTATATTGCATTTTCGTGTGAATACTAAATCCTTTGTCGGTTTGTCCCTTTTATTCGTGCGCAAGAATATGTTTTATTTTTATTACGAGATAGCTTATGTATCTTGTTTCCAGTATGATAGTTAAGGAAAGTTCGTAATCGAAGTTAGCTGTCCATTTTTTTTTGCGGTCATTAAGCAAAAGCACCTTTGAAACTTTTCTTCTCGCATGAACACCATTCATACATTTTACGTCACAGACTCCACCTTTCAGAATATACATTTTTAGACATCGTATATCCATCAATGTATATAAATAACTACTACCAGACGACACAGCACAAACTTCTATTTTATTTTGAAAATCTAATATTAAAATTACCATTTTTCATGTTTATCATTCAACATATACTTTATATTTTCGAAATTATTCTATACTTTATTTGTAAAAATATATTTATTATTTACAATATCAAATGCATAAATTTTATTCATTTTCAATTACATATTTGTATTTTAATTTTTTTTGAGTGAATGTCATTGTGAATAATTGATAATCAAAATATTTCAGCATAGGAAAAGTAATTGTTAGTAATTATATCTAATATATCTAACTTAACACTTGTTACTCCAGCAAATTATCTCAATTCAGCTAGAATGATTACCCACCCAAGTTACAAACTTGTTTCACTATAAGTTAAACTAGATTAACTCTTACTCCAGCATACTTATCATATTTGAAAAATGACCGCATTTTTCCCGACTTAGTTTACATTATTTAAATATTTTATTTCTTTATTTTTAAATAATAGATTGGTTTCTCAACATTATTTTATATAATAAAGTGCCGGAAACCGTACTACGCCTTTATCCC
Organism: Nicrophorus vespilloides; assembly: GCF_001412225.1. Classification (NCBI taxonomy): domain Eukaryota; kingdom Metazoa; phylum Arthropoda; class Insecta; order Coleoptera; family Silphidae; genus Nicrophorus; species Nicrophorus vespilloides. The sequence continues at coordinate 775,619 of NW_017095935.1, forward strand.
GGACTGTTTGAAACCGCACTAATCGAGGAACTAAATTATATAAAAATAAACCTATCAAAAGTACACTTAACTGTATAAAGACAAAAACAACTATTTATGTATAAAACATAGTTTTGTATACTATTTTTTTTTATTTACATTGTTTTAAAATTTTCATACCAGACTATGATGAATCCGGACAGATCAAATCCCGACTACAAAAACGTATAACGCCTACATCGCGGACTGTTTAAAAACGCACTAATTGAAAAACTAAATTGTATAGAAATAAACCGAACACTTGACTGTATAAACATGAAAACAAGCATTTAAATATTAAACATAGCTTTTTGTGTAGTGTTTGTTTTAATTTAGTTTGTTTTGAAATTTTTATACCGGACTACGAAAACTTACTACGCCTACATCACGCCTAAATGGTCTAAATAAATCGAACAAAAAGAGACTTGACTGTATAAAGACAAAAACAACCATTTATGTATATAATATAGTTTTGTGTACTGTTTTTTTCAATTTAAATTTGTTTTGAAATTTTTATACCGGGCTATGGTGAATCCGGACTACGAAAACTTACTACGCCTACATGCCGGACTGTTTGAAACCGCACTAATCGATGAACTAAATTATATACAATTAAATCGAACAAAAAATAACTTGACTGTATGAAGTCAAAAACAACCATTTATATATAAAACATAATACGTACCATCTTTTTAAATTTAGTTTCATTTGAAATCTTTATACCGGACTATGATGAATCCTGACTATGAAAATTTAAATGAACTATAAAATATTTGAAGCAAACGAAAATTAAATTCATATAAATATCTGGTATTATTAAAGGATACACTATTCAAATTCACAAACAATCTTCGTTACACTAGAATTATCACCCATTCAATTTATAAACGTGCTTAACTAAATAATTAATCATTTATATTTACTGCGCCTTCAATAAAAATATATTAGAAAAACATTGAATAATATAAATATGATGAGAAATTTATATTAAAAATGTAAAGATATGGCCAATTTTTATTATGTATACTTGATTCAAATAAAAAAATATTGCCATAGGCAAGAAATATAATTTTACTACATAACCATATTTTAAATCCATTATATTTATGTAAATCTATTCAAAAATATTTCATTTTTGTGTAAACAATCGAATTTATTTTCAAAAATAGATTTCTAAATTTAATTTTTTTGTGAAATCTTCGAGATATATTTGTTCATATTTCAAAAAAAACCTATGGTCAATGGCCGTTTGCAGCAGTTTAATTTAATTTTAGTTTTGTTATTATGTTAAGTTTATATTTTGTTAATTTGTTGCAATAAATATAAAATATTAAATGTAGTGATGTAAATATAATAAGATAAACTGACGTTTGCTGATGATGATGTATTGACGGTTGATTAAAATCTGAGCACGCTTTATAAGTAGAATGAAAAACTCCGGGATCAAGATTGATGGAAGCCGCTAGAGCAACCCCTACGTGTATTCCCATTTTATGGACTTCCTCCCCATAAATTTGCATACGTTATACTTCCCGAACTTCTAATCCACATGTACATTTCATCATCAACAACCTACCATCTCATGGAATGTATGCAAACTCATATTTATAGACTAACTGAAATCAAATTGACAAGTTTAGGAAATGCTTAAATATGTTTATATTATACACTCAAAACATAAAAACTTTATGCAAACTCATTTTCTGTACAAGTTATAGATTTGTTTTAAACTATCAACTGCACAATTTTCTCATAATGCTGTTTTCATATAATATGGTATACGCGGTTTCTATATAATTAACTTAAAAACTAGTTCGGGATGAAACTTTAGAACTTAAAGTTTAGATGAAAATGAAGTAATGGCATTAATTGATACATAAACCTGAAATGTATTGGTAGACATACATGTACAAAAAATGAATTAACAATTTGAATTATAAAAAAAATGAGTTCATTTCAATAAAAAAAGAGAATTTAATTGCCATAGAACGCGATACGAATTAATCTGATTTTTACTAATTCTGAGTTTTTTTTTATAACACAGTTTCCATATTGCTCGGTGACAATATTTTGTTTTTTTTCTCTATAATTAATTATGTAATGTTGTAGTGTTGTAGTGTTGTAGTGTTGTAGTGTAATTAATATTAATTTTATTAATTCAATTAATTTCTTTTATAATTATTATAAAAAATATATAAACCCAACTTAACATTTCTATTGAAAACACTTCAGAATATATATAATTACCATAGAAAATAAGATTTTAACACATTTCACATTTTTATGTATTTCTCAAAATTGATAAAATCCACAATAAATATTTATAGTTGAAGTGAACGTCAACTGGCTCTAAGCAAATAAAAATGCTACATAGAGTAAATATTTTCAGATTTTTTTGACAGATATAAAATATAAGTATAATTTTAAATATTAAAGTTTTCTGCACATTATCAAAAAGTGTTTCAGTCAAGTGAATATGTCCTTTTTTTAAATTGCCAATGTTTGTAAGTAATCGATTTATTCACACCGTGTAAAACAAGCTCAAGTAATAATATGTTAACTAAAGATTAGGACTTTTTTTTATATTTATCGCTTTTCATTACTGAAATAATGTAATATTTGTTATTAAAATCTATTATATAATTATTATACACAAACAATTAAAAACAAAAAAGTTTATTTATAATATTTCTTAAAGGGTAATGTTTCCGGCCTTTTTTGTTCTCGGGATAAGAAAAGATTAAATAAATCCTTGAATATATATGTATATCAGATAAAATACATAAAAATATAAGGAATTTTGATTTCGTGTTGTAACAATTTTTGGATGATTTCCCGGAAAAATATAAATTTCTTGAGCGGGAAATCCCGAGAATTATTAATTATGTTATATAAAGTGAAAGAAAAGTATAGAAATACCAAAAAATAAGAATTATTAAATAATTACAAAACAAAAAAGTAAAATTACATTAATTATTGCAAAGGTCTATCAATCATTGATTTTTCTCACTTTTTTCATCAATTCATCAGTAAATATGTATGAAAATACTGAAAAAAAAATTGCATAATTTATTTATTAAACAAATATCGTACATTAATTTTATAGCTAACATCTACATTTACGTAATAATCTATACTAAAGTTAAAACAGTTTTGGGGAAACAATATTGTTTATGTATATGTGTATTTTTGCAGTGGAACAACATCGGATATCTTCGAAATTCTAAATTATTAACACTATGGATACCTAAAGATTCTCGCCCAAAATTATAACTAAAATGAATCCTGCACAGAAACCCATCTATCCGCAACTAGTGTTAGGACCAGCACAAATTCGGTATGGATCATACATTGCAGTGTGGTACCTACGAAAGCGTTCCGATGATGGTCTATATTTAGAAACAACACTTTTACCAGATAAGCACCATTATCGTCACATACTAAAGAAATCGGATACGGCAATGCCATACTTATTATACGAATACACAGATTATTTCGAGAATACGCCAAAAGATCCGAGAAAGATACCAAAAAGAAAATTTGAAGGCCATAAAAAAAATCCACCAGCTCCAGATACAACACCTAATCGAAATATTAAGAAAATGAGAAGGCTTCTATTTGAAGATGAAAATACAACGAGAACTGAAGTATCTCTTCCATCAAGTAAAGATCGAGTTAGGAAACCTCGTAAGCAGACGAGAAGAAAGTTATACGTGGTGGCCAACAAAGAAGACCAGGCATCTACGAGTCAGCAGCCTTCGGAATTTAGTGTGGTTACAAACGCAGCAGATTTAAAAGACATAAGTTTATTAGAATTGAGTGAGGATGAGTCAATTTGAAAATCAAGAAATAACTTGTAATCTTCTTTAGTATCAGAATAAAACATATATTAATAGAAATAAGTATTTTATGCAACCAATAGCGAATGAGTAGACAAAAGTGGTAACATCAAGGTGACGTTTTTTTTTAAATTATTATAGTAATTTTTTTATCTCAATTAATTGTTTTCAAATTGTAAATTGTAGAAAAAATATAAACTGTTAAGTAAATTAAATATTATAATATGAATAGAAAATTCTACAAGATTATTCCATTTAGGTGCAAATCTTATTTTTGTTTAATAATATACTGAATTTAGATCATTTTAAAACCAATATATAATTTTATGAAGAACAGCAACATGAGTTAGCTTCGAAATATCAAACTATAAACATAGTGAATTTAATATAATCATCATTAATATAATCAGAACAAAGAGCAGATCTATCCCCAATTGCCCAAGTTACGTGCGAAGATACCACTGGTTGGTGGAACTTGTGCTAGTTTAATGGAGAAGGTCTGTTCTTAGAGATAACTATTTTTCCAAATAAACGCAAGTGCACATAGTGCAAAAATCAGGAATAAAAACGTCTTATATTTTACACATCAAATTGATGAAACCAAGATGCACCAAGAGAAACGTTCATACATTATATAAAGAAATATCAAACAGCTACAGATACTACACCTAGACGAAAACATCGCGAGTAAAATTAACCCTTCCAGAAAATATAATGAAAATTCCAAAATTGCACGTGCAAGTTAGAAGAAAATGTGATGATTAGAATTCTTCAGAATACAATATAGTTGAGACTGCAAACAAAGAGAGAGGTATAGATGTAGTTAAACTAGATGAGGATGAGAAAAACTATAGATAATCTAGGATCTTTCCGAGTAAAATCTTATTTAAGAATCAAAAGATAATCTGTTTAGGAAATAAAGCAAAAGTACCCACAATTGTTAATTGTAGTTTTTCTTCAATTTCCGCGGCGCACAGTTTGGGTATCACTACAATAGAGAAATAAAAAGGAGTTCAAAGGTAAAATTCAATTATCAGATCCATCCTTGTGTATTTAAAAAAATGTGTGATTGCATTAAAACTAAATATCAATATTGTTTATTGAATTATTAAACTATAAAATAAATATTATAATAAAAATTATAATGTTTCATCATTATGTCTATTATGTAGAATGCTTTTTTTCTATAGCTGGTAAATTTGTTTACAGATTTTGTACTTGTACTTAACATTTTAAGATAATTTTATTTTCTAGATACCCACTGCTTCGGATTCTCTATAGTACGGTTTGAAAATTTCAAAAGTATATATTAATTGCGTAAAATGAAAATAAATTCTACAAAATTAGTACAAAACATTATTTTTGTAAACATATATGATTATCTCTTTTTGTTTGGTTTATTTCCAGATATTGGCACATCTGATGACCCGCACAATGCAAGTAATTTCTGTAAATGTTTGAGATTTCATTTGAATTTTACACTTAGTAAAGCCAGTATGAAAATAATTTATTTTTATTATAATATTTTTGACAATCATTTATTTTAAAATTAGTAAAATAGGAAAATTGCAATTTTCTTCAATTTGCTTATAGCAGAAATATGTTGATATAACAATTATTTAACTTTTATTTTTTGGCTCCATTTAAAGTGCATTTATGTACATAATATATCAGATAAGGTATAAATATAAATATAGTTAAATAAAATGGATATACAATAAAAATTGACAATTTTTCACTAGAAAATGAAACATTCTAGAATTATTTATTCTGTCGTGCATCTGTATACGTTTATTTTCTCTATTATGCAGTTTCCAGGTGAATGAATAAAATGAAGAATGATCTCAAAATCGCGGAAATATACCGCAGACAGTTTCGAGTACGTGGCTCTCGAAACTTCAATACGGGTGCAACACAGGGAAGTCGTTCAAGTTCCATATCGTATTGTTACCAAAGTTCATGAAACGAACTGTTTCCCATTTTATATATTTCTATTTCCAGAGCAGAAGTGTATACCTTATCTCAGCAGAGTTTATATAACCTATTTTTATGTACATACTAGAACAAAATTTATTTCATTTCCTGCAAATCTAACGACTACAAATTTTATAATAACGTTTCTCCTATAATTTCATATTTTTCATTAAGCAACATTTTTAATTTATAATAAATTATCAAAAAATCATTTAAAATTAAAAGAACAAAACAAATATTATATACAAATACATTCTGAGGTATTATACGGTTAAGTAAATATGTATTCAAAGCTTTCTTCTGTGATAAAAGTATGTAATAGTTCTTGCAATGCAAATAAAGTATTCCCAGGTGTCCCCAACTATGTGCTTGCCATTTCAGAAAAGAAATTTGCATAAAAAAATCAAAAAATATCTACTACAATTAGAATTCTCTAGACATTTATGTATTTTACTATGAACGATGGCCAATGCGCCCAAATAAATGAGAGAATTAAATATTTTTATTATGAAACGCATCTATGTATTTATGTTTGTTTCTATATAAAAATCAAAAAATCCCTTCCGCCTATCTCTCCTTTCTAAAATGGTAATTTTAAGAAATACTTATTGAAATATTTCGAGCACATATTAAGAATTTAAGCTTTAAAAAATACACCAATGTTATAAGAAATGATACCACATCTATATTCTCATTCTCCCATCTATGACACTTAACGTAACCTATGCGCAAAGTAACCTAATGCAATATTGTGCAGATTGCGGCACAAACAAGTTGTTTTTATGCACGTTCTTTCTTGCTCTGCAGTGTTGGTGCAATAGCAGACGATGCTGATAACTCTTCTGACAAATATTTTGAGGGAAATACCTAATAAAAAAAGCATTACTTAACATGAGAAAGTTTTTTCTTGTCGTAATACATTCATTTATGCACTCTGTCTGGCAGTAATACATGTGGTGTATAAAATACACCGCGCGAGTAGGACATAGACATTTAAGTGCGCGAGTAGTTAATAGTTAAGAATTCCCGAATTTCCCGGGAACAAAAAAAATGAAAAGATTAGTTCTCATCGAAAAAAATATATCAATATTATTTGAATGACAAAATAAAATATACAAATATTATTAAAGAACAACATCATTAAAATGAATTCATGAAAGATTTAAAATATTTGCAGATTAAAATGAATTTTACTTATTTCTCTGAAATTCATAAGAAATATTTTGATACTACGATAAAATACAATTAATAATATATCTCAACAATTAAAAAGGAAACTTGTAACAAGATCAATACATAAAGTTGTCCGAAAGATTAAAAAAAATAATGAAGGAATATTACAAAAAAAAATTACAAAGTTCATCTTCTTTGTAATATTCCTTCTACTTAAATCTAATTATGAAACTTCTGAACAAAAGTTTACTTAATATGTTTCAGAACATTTTAAACGATTGAAAACTTGTTTTCGTTTGCATTATATTATATTCAACAAGTATTACTAATAAGATAATTTACTGAACTAACAATATACAATACCACGCATAGTGTGAAAAAATGGTTCTTCCATTATATCAGACTATTTCAAACCGGACAAAAAAATTGAAATTTTAGGAACTATATAAAAAGATAATCCATCATTAAAAAATAGTTATGTAATAATTTTTAGAATATATTTTTGCTCAATTAAATTGTAGTGTTTTAAAATTTTCAAACCGGACTATGCAAGGTTTACGTTAGTAAAGTAGATATGTAAATAATGAAATAAATGATGGATTAAAAAAATTACTTCAAAACTTATTTTTTTTGAAGACTAATCTTTACCAAACCTTTTCCCACATTTGTAAACAAACTTATTTTTTTATTCAATCAAAAGCCTGAAATGTAATCTAATATCAGGAAATGTCATCGTCATCACTGGAAATTTTTTACAATAAATGAACTTCAAAAATTAAATTATTCATTTCAAAACATATGAAATATAACTATAGAATGGATTATGAATGAATATGAAATTTACACGTTGATATAACATTAAGTAGGTCATGATATAAATGCAATAGAAAGATACTTAAATTAATGCTGCGAGTGACATTTGTCAGGGGAAATCAGTCGCAAAATAATTGAAGCAACTCTAAAATATGCAGTAACAAAATCCATTCGAGTTTAGGTAAGCTAAATTTCTATGCATGTAACCTACTACTAATCATGTTAGTTACAATTAAATTGCTAAATAGTTAAACTTCAGTAAAGTAATTATAAACGGTTTCGAAACGAATGTACAAAGCAGATGAAGATTTTTAAGGGTGAATCGAAGCAAAGTCGAGCGGTCCCTAAGACCAATTAGTCGTAACGGCCGCAAACTTCATTAAGTGTTAAACTTGCTTCAGCGATTTGTCACCGCCAGTCGGATTCTAACTTTGAGGAGCGGAACGATTTTGGGTCGAGGATCAATTGGATTTTGGGCTGGAAGTAACAAGAAAAAAATATATATCCAAAAACAGAGAGAACCTTATTATTATTCGTGAAATAAGGAACATCGCCTGCGGTTCTAAACATGAAGGGATGAATAGGGTCAATTATTTGCGAAGCAAATTAAACTAGTCGAATGGAAAATTGTGTTAACTTTGTAATGTAATCGTCTTGTTTGGCAATGAATTCAATTACCGAGGGAAAAATAGCAGAAAAAGAACGGTCGAATGAAATGATAACAAAAGGGGGAAATAAATATGAGCTATATATTATATTACAGATGATCGTCCTTAATCCAGATTTAGCATTAACGAGATTTACTATCGTAGTTCACTTAAGGGAAGATATAAATCATGCTCAAAGAATGGAAAATCCAAGAATGTCTGTACTGCAATAACGTAAATCAATTTAATAAATGTAATTGTTACTTTTGTAATTTTCTATAAATTGAATACAACAAAATTTTTCATACTTTGGTTAAATCATTTACCACCCCAAATACAAATTTAATAAAAATATTAAACATGGTAAAAAAACGATTATATAAAATAATAAACATGAACAATCTTCCATGTTTACGAATCAAATAAATAAACGATTTAAAAAATATGATTACAGCAATACATCGGATAGTACGGGAAATCCCGGGCTGTTTGAATTTTTAGTAATTAGAATTATTTTTGTCCATTTGAGAATTTAATTTATTTTATATTAACTTTTAGATTATATAACTTTTGCAATGTAAATTATTATATATAATAATATGTAACAGAAAGAAAACAAAAATATATTTATAATTTCAAAGTTTAATTAATCATGTTTCTACAAGAATTTTACAAATATTAAATTTTAATATTTATATGTATTTCAAACTTATAGTGAATAAGTATGGAAAATGACAGTGTCTTGTTAAGTCAATTAATTTAAGATACGTGTTAATTTTGAATCAGTTTGGAGTTGTAATATTAATTATACGCAGTTTTGAGAAATTCCATCAAGTGTTCAGTTTTTAATGAAAAATTATATGAAAGTGTCGAGAGTTCAAATTTGTTTAACAAAATCAATTTATCTCAGCACTTCAACCAAAATTATGTCTTGTCCTCGATTAGTCCGGTTTCAAACTATGTTATATATTGCAGGAACTGAACAGAAACGATTTTTCTGACATCACATAATTAAACTGCAAATAATAATGCGAAATTTTAATTTAAATATTTTTTTCTTTATTTTAATCATTTACATTTATACAAAACTAATTTATATTCTCGACATCCTTATACTTAAAAATAACTTAGATTGTATGCTGGACTATATGTGGTTAATCATCGTCTATTACTATCACATCCTTGTCCCTCAACTCATCTGCAGTCCTTACAGCATGATATTCTGAAGGCTCATTGTCATCCTGGTCATCTCCATTTGAGACCATGTATAATTTCCTCCTGATCTGTCGTCGTGGTCTTGGAATTCGCTTGTTTTCGTCCGGAATAGATACTTCCATTTTGCTTGAATTTTCATCCCCAAAGAGAACTCTTCTTCTCTTTTGAACCTTGCGTCTTGGAGTGGCGTCTAGAGCTGGTGGACACCTCTTTGTAAAATGTTGGAACGGAGGTGGCGTGGATCTAGGTGTATCCGGCGTTTCGTTTCCTTGATCTTTGTATTCATTTAAAATATAAGGCGTCTTCGTTCCTGGTTTCTGTTCAAAGTGGCGATACTGGTTCTCATGTGTGCAAACTGTGATCTCCAAGAAGAGACCTTCCTTGGTAAGTTGCCTCAAATACCATATACCTTTAGTATCTCCACAGTTAACTAGGCTAGGTCCTCCCACCAGTTGGGGGTAGATTGGACTATTATTTTGCTGGGGATTCATATTTTTTATGAATTTGAAGATTTCTAAAATAATTCAATAAGATAGAATTCACTGTGTTAATCGTTTGAAAACTCAAAACTAACTGATGGTGCTCCACTGCTCAACATTATATTTATAGCAACTACCTGTACCAAAATTCTACGGGATTATTGGGGTGCAATAAAATATAATACAATTAAAGTATGCAAAAAGTTACCTGTGACAAAAAAAAGTTATTAATGGTCATAAAATTTTACCACCCTTATCAATGCTAAATAATCTGTTTTTTTTTCTTCTAAATTGTACTTAAGATATAGCATTTTGAAGATCTCATAAATAAGTTTATTATCTATAATATTAAAATATTATCATATATTCTAGTGAAAATTATAAGGCAATTTTATTGGTCTGCAATTAATGTAATATTGTTCTAATATTCAGAATTTTTACCTGTGGTATAAAAGGGTATTGATAAAAATAGAAAAAAAACAATCAAAAAGGAAATAAATATTAGTTATATTAGCTGATCGTCGTTAATCTAGATTTAGTATTAGCGAGATTTACTCCTTGTTTGCTTAAGAAAAGACATAGATCGTGCTCGAAACATTGAAAATTCCCGTAACGTCTGCACTGATATAAATCAATAATGTAATTGTTACCTCGGCAATTTTTTTTTATTTTTTTTTTAATCGTTGAGAATTAAATTGAATATAATCGTAACTAATTATAATTAATGTTCCTTAAATACTTTTCCAACAAATACTGGGCAAAACAAACATGTGCCTTTATTTGGTGTTCATTTAAAAATCATGGAACCCATCAAGCGGATTTCTTCGTGTAGCCTAAGTGATGATTTAATATTTGCGACAAAGCCATGGCATTTATGTCCAGTTCATCAATTACCATTTCATGTGTCACTCTTGGATCTTCGTCAATTTTTGCCTCCACCATGTTTTTGTATTTTCAGAAACAAATAAATTAATACCAACTTAGCGAACTTTTGTTATATTAACTTTATTTTTTTTTAATTGTGAATAGTAACTTCTGTAGATCTTACTACTACGTATTTACATAATTTAATATAATAATATTTTATTAACGCCGAATCATATCAAATTCGCGACATACCGTTTTCTAATATCTTTGTATCTTTTTTTTTTATATTTAGAATAAATTATAATTATATTTTGCCGTGAATCGATTCAATAATAAACGATTTTTCTGACGTCACATAATTAAAATAGTTAAAAAAATCACCAATTATGTTTTTCTACCAACTACAAATAATAATGGCAAATTTTAATTTAAATATTTTTTTCTTTATTTTAATAATTTTATTTATTTACATTTATAAAAACTAATATTCTCGACATCCTTATACATAAAAATAACTTAGATTGTCTGCTGC
>NW_017095936.1:0-40848 GCF_001412225.1 Nicrophorus vespilloides
GCATATGAAAGCTGAATGTTTGGGGAATGTGACAAGTATTCATATATTGTTGTGGTTTCATCCATTTTACTATAATTAACATAGTTGTTATTAATTATTTTGAATTTTTCAAGAAAATTAAATAAAGCATAAATATATTCTCTTTGATTCCATTTATTTTGTTATTAATCCACTTTACATCAAAAACGAAACGGAACAAGAAAACAAAACACTCGACAACTCAGCAGCAATGAGTTGGACAAGTTTCGTGCATTTCACGAGTATTTATCTGTTTCTTTCTGTCTCGCGCTTTTTCCTCCCGTATTAAACTTCTGGTGATTAAAATTAATACGAGTAACTTTGACGAGTATCTAAGTTAACGTTTGCATGGCTCGAGTCTCTCTCTAATCTTACAAGGCCCATTGTGCAGAAGCCCTTATCTCTACGAAACAGCTTCATCTTCGGTCTCTGGGGGAAAGGCGGCGGCGGCGCCTACTGCCTCCACCACACCGCCTCGCATTGTTTAATTGAATACTGCACGAAAACCGTAATCGATACAAACAAAATTGTTTTTTGTCTAAAATTACTAAAAATTCTCCACGAATATTTTCGACTTAACTGACATATCTAATGTTTTATAATATAATATTTTAATTTCGTTCTAAATACATTACATTGAAATTATTTTTAAGCTGCAGCTATTGAATAATGGTGGATTCGCCGGGTCATGTTACCTTTTTGTTACTCGACCCAAAATTGTAACTATAGAATATTCATTTATAGAGTATTCAATTTCAACTAGCGCCAAGCGAATACTCTATAAACAATTAATCAAATTTGATTTAATGTATATTTACAACTACTACTGAAGTGATAAATAATTTATTTAATAGTAATTATATACATAATTCTAATTATTTCTAGTTACTAAATGATCAAAGTATGTAATAAAGTGTACTTGCTAAGAAGACTTCAATAAAGATCTAATATTAGAAGTTTTCTAAAAAGGAAAAGGTTGGGAATATCGAAAAATAATTTATTGTACAGACATAAAGTTAACTATAATTAAAGATATTTTCAGTAAATAATAAAATAATAGAAATAAAGCAAGAAGTTACCATCATGCGCGACTAACGAGACAGTTGCCGCTACCGCTGAAAGCTTTAAAATCATCGCCGCCGTCATCCTTGTCTTTGCTACTGTTTCCTGGCTTGTCGACTCGCCGGATGAACTTCAAATGGCCCGGCATGTAATTGTAATCGGGAATTCCCCGCACGTAGAGCGGCTTCGAGGGCGCCGCATCCACGGACGTGGAATCCTTACGCCGTTTCCCATCCAGTCGGTTCCCGGTGCCGGCGAACGCCACAAATCCTGAAGGCTCCGGCATCAGATCCGCCGGATCCACGGACATCTCTTCCTCGACCTTCTTCACCTTCTCTGGCTCCTTGTACCCGACCGGCGCCGCAAATTCCACCTAAAACAAGCACAATATTTACGTACCAAACCGCTGCACAAAAACGCGTACAACACTCACGTTCATATCGCATTCTATGATGCTGATCGCGTTTTCCGGTTTCGTTTCAAGAACGGACAACTCGTACGCCTTTTTATTATACTTCACGGCGATTACATCGCCCATCGTGAGGCAGGCGAACGTTCGAAGGCAATTCTCCAGCACCGCTTTCGGATTTGTAATATCTAAGAAGTCCGGAGATAAAGGCTGGAACTTTGAGAACGTTCCCACCGGCAATGAAACAGATTCAACTTGCAACATATCACCTTCCTCCAGCACCAAATTATTCATCATCTACAAACAAAAAGAAATTCATAAAATATCCCTTAATTCAAAGTCATTAATTACCCATAAAGGAAGATAAACATTCTCCTCATCTGCAATGAATTCCAACACACCACCATGGGTAGTCCTCGAAGTCTTTTTATTAGTCAACCTGAACAACATAGGGTAATTTATGTTAAGCCTTGTCAATGTCTCGAGAGCAGATGGTGGCATAATAACTACAAAAAAAAAATAATAATACAATTAACAATAAAGTAAATTCACTTTAGTGATTCGACTCTCACTTTTTCCACCCTTCTCCACATCCTGTCTCTCGTTTCCTGGCAACATCGCCACCGAGTAGCAGCGATAGTTGCAGTTGAAAGGTCTGGGCACCTCCGGGAACATGTTAAACCCAAACTGAAACTGAAATTTGGTGAATTTAAATTACATTCAAAATATCACAAACAACAGCGTTGAGTGTAGATTTCTAGATTTAAATTTGTCTTACCATTATTGCTGTTGTCTAGAAGCAGTGCCAAAAAGAGAGTAAATAGAACGTTCCAGGTTAATGTTTTGTTATGGTCTGAAAATTTAGTTTGTCACCAGTTCTGACAGATCTATACCAATTTAACTCTTAAACTGCTATCTTCACTACGTTTACTCCTTTGCTTTTCTTCCATAGATGGCTCTGCTATCCAAAAATTGATAGAAGTATACTTGTTTCATAACTTAAGCCAAGATTATATAAGGATCATTTAATTTAATCTTATCTATAAATATTGAAACTAAAACTTTACAGTTATTAATAAGGTTGTATAGGCAACTAAATTTACATTAACTTAAAAGTAGATTTTATTACAGAGGTTCCCAACCTTTCAATAACAAGAACAAATACCGAAAGGGATTTTAAATGAACATAAATACATTAATTATTGGAAAATATTGTTGAAAACCTTTATATTATCATTAAGGAAACAATAAATAAAAGATCTATAATTGTATTTATATACTAACTACTTTATTAAAAGAACTGCTGATGTTTTTTTCAATCAGCACTAGACATTATCATAATAATGAGAAACAGCCTAAATGCAACATAGAAAAAGAATATATGAATAAAGACAAAAAAAAAATAAATATAACTTCATATGATGTAAAATATAAATGTGGAAATAATAAAATTATATTTCGAATATAAAGGTGTACTATTTAAAAACGATTTTCAGTATCTTCTCGCAGTAGAACTGTTCTTCCTGAAATAAAGAACAAAAGTTAAGAAATTGAATATTTAAATTGGTTTTTAAGTAATTTACTCTGCACTCGTCTTTGTTCTTGATCAATTGCAGATGTTGCGAGAGCGTATCCTTCAGCTTGTATTTATCCTTACGCAACTCACTCTTCACCAGTTCGTCGCCCTTCACGATCATATGCAGAAGGGATAGAATGTGCTCCTGGCACGGTTTCCAGTCGCCATCAATTAAACGTACAAGTACTGAAGGAAAATCTGCTTCCAGTAGACTTGCTGAAAAAATAACACAATTATTTATAGTTATGATTTCAGTAGGACGTTATTTTCAAGTTACTAGTGAGGTATTTGTCCAAGTGAATTAAAGCTGACAAGAGGAAGGTAATTTTGGTCCTGATTTTGTCGTGGTCCTTGTTCAAGGCAGTTTTAAGTATTTCCAGTCCTTTGTGGTGCAAGAAGTTCTTGTAACCAACCATACTATCCCTTGAAATACCTGTTAAAGTGTTAATTTAAACTGATTTTATTATAAATCGATATATGAAAACTTACAACTGACAGCATAAATAGCCTTCACCTGCACCTGCTCTGAAATATCATTAGCAATAAGATTCAGCAAGGTGGGCATCAGATTTGTGCAAGTACAGATGACATTCTGTATATAAGGATTGTTCTGAGCAAGTTCAGCAATGAGATCACAGGCATTCACTCTGATGGCTTCATGTTCTGACTTCAGGCAAGGCTCAAAAATGAGGAAACCCTCGATTTTGTGAAAATCATTAGCCATATCAATATCAGACACATATTCCAATATAGTCTCGAATGCAGCAAGTTTAGCAGGCACATCAGATTCAGAGATGTTCTCCACATCCTTCAGAATCTCAATCTGAGATCTCAACAACGCTGTGACATTCACCGTCATGGATTTCAGAGCATTCTCCAAAAACTCTTTCCTCTGCAAATGGAAACAATCATTAGTTTGGATTTAAATTAGATTTGTTGATGGATGACCTCAGGATCGAGAGGTGCTGGTTGATAATCGCTGCTAGGTCCATCGCTGGCCTCCATGGCAAAGCGAAGGAGACCCTGCAAATTGGATGGTTGCCTTGGCTGCCTGACATCATTGGACTCAGGGACAAGAGCAACCTGATTGTCGGGTTTTTGCGGAACTCCGGGCATTGTCACTGTTCGAATCGTTGCTGGATTTGGGATTAAATTCTTGTTAAAACTAGCGAAATCGCACGATTTCTAAATAAATGATGCAATTAGCGGCAACAACAAAATAAACTAACAGATCAAATGCTTTAACCTCACATTTATTATATGCTAAATACGATTTTCTGGAAGTCTCCAGAGAATTCCATAGCTTAGATAATTAACACGCAATGGTGTACATTTAGTTGCATAAGTTTGTTCAAATTGCTGAAACCTTCACGAATTCAGGAATCTTATTAATAAGTAGGAATGCATTGAAGTAAATATTTTTCATATCCAATATATTAAAATATCAATCACATATAAATACAATATTAAAATATGTAAGGACAAGCTCCGATAATAACAAAAAAAAAACCGCAATAAGTAATTTCAATCTTAAACTAATAACAAAGAATAGTGGGTATTAAACTAAAGTAGAATTATATACGCTGTTCCTAACAATATTTATACCAGGATATAATCTTATACACACAAATAAAGAGAAATTAATTAAGAATTAAAAGTTTTAGTGGTGAATCGTAGAGTTTTAAGGCACTTTATATAACTACTCCCCGAAAGCGTCTCGATGAAAAAAAAAATAATAAAACAAAATATATTCCGTAAGTAGAAAATTTGGCCACCCCTTGTAAAAATTTCGATTTGTAAAACTTGTTGTGGTTTTGTACGTTCACGTGGTGGATGTTAACTTAAAATTCACCATGAAAGCGTACTTTAAGACGTCTGGAAGAAATTAGTTGAATACTATTAATGTATTGTGGTTTACAGTATGTCTTCGATCAAGAGATTTGGTGTCTTGGATCAGTGTTGGGGCATTGGTAGAGGCTGCGAATCCGAAGGCACCGCCTGTACTGGAGCTTGAGGGATGTTGGCGGCGGCGGCGGCGGCTGGCTTATCCGAAGAGTCCGACAGCATGAAGGACACTAGGAAAAATGAGCTAGAATAAGTTGCGGGGAAGATGAAAGAAAATAAAGCCAAATTAAACATCCAAACAAGCATAGACAACGAGTCAGTCAGTGTGAAATTAAGAGCGTTGCATCTTGAATGATCAATTAGTGTAAGTATTGATTATTTAAAAAAACAAAATCTTAATTAAACATTGTCTGGAGAAGAGTGAAATACAAGAGGAATGTAACAAAGAATAAAATGAAACACAACTAATTAATTGAAAACAAAAAAAAAATATGGGTATTCACTTGAAATCTACACTTACAGATTATGATGATGAGGATGACGACGGCGATGACGCCGAGGATGATCATCATCTTGAGGTTCTTCCACCAGTATTTGCGCTTGAGCTTTTGCGCCTGCTGTTCGAACCGACGACCGCCTTCCTGGAGGGCGTCCGCCCTGCTGTCCAGCTCCGAGAGCTTCTGGTCCCTTTCCAAGACTTTCTCAACGTTCACGCGCATTATGCTCACCACATCGTTCACCTGTTGCTGAGTCTGCTCCAGCATGCTGCTCTTGCCTCCTGGCTGGCTTCCAGATGCGTTCTCCATGGCTCGTTGTTTACACTAAGAAACGAAAATTGATATATCAAAACCTCGAAACGCCTTATCTGCCATGCAAAACGATAACACAACGGTTCGCGTTATCAGATTCTAAAACAATCCCAACATTTTTGATAGTCAGGTGGAGGAGACATAATCAGAAATTTCTTGATTATCAGGAACAACAGAAAATAATCTTAGTTTCAGTATTCCAACATTTATCTCGCTTTTAATATACTTCAATATAAATAAAATTGTTACGTCCTAAAAAATTAAACAAGTAAATATTCAAATCAAAATTGAATTATTACAAAATACAATTTTACGTTTTGTTAAATATTTCGAAAATCATTAAAATTACTATTAAATCCAAACATTCATATGAAACCTAAATTATCAATAATCAATTATTCTGCTTCCAAACATTCTCCTGCAGAAATCTTATTGGATTTACCAGACTTAAAACGTATATTACTTTTTATATGTAATCATTTTGTAGACCATGCAAACAGAAAATATGCCACGACAACGTACTTTGCGGTTTCTATTTACGCCGAGCGACCTAATAAATATTGCCGGTAAAATCTTCGAAACATTCCTCGCGCGAATATTTACACCTTCGATTTCAACGCAACAATGCGACGTTCATCCAATTAGAGTTAAAGAAAGGAATGCAACGAGCAATCAATAGCAATTGGCGATATCGTCCGCTGATTCACATTCCTAGCGGATTTACAATCGCCTTCTATTCCGGATAATTTAAATAATTATACTAATTACAATGAGTCAAAGACGTTTCTTAATTTCTTTTTTTAAACATCATAAATATTAATTGTTTTAGAAGTGACGTGTATGTAAATAAATAACATTGTTAATACTACGACTAAAACAAATTGTTGGTTTTCATGAAACAATAATAGTATTTCATAGAAAACCACAGTTTTTTTTTATAAAAAAGACTTCTGCATTTATTTGCTATCAAAGTCATGAGAATAAAAATTATGTTGTTTTATTATAGAAAAACTGTAATTTATATGATTTTCCTATAAATTTTTTAACTTTTTGCTTCAAGTGCATGCAATCATAATTTGTGGTATTATTATGTGGGATTATTTTCTTACATGACTCATTTTTTTAGTGATATACAATTAGCACTGGATCAGTTAATTACTTAACAATAAAGATTAATCTATTTTCTATATATTTTTGTTCACTTTCAGAATACAATTGATATGCTTTTTCTGTTCCTGCATGAAACTATTGTTGACTAATGAAGCGTCGTCACAATCAAGCAAGATATAAAACAATTGCATTTTTATCTGTACAAATGGGACCAATAGGAGCAAGCTAAAAATACACTGAATCCAAGGAGGAATATTCTGAGACATCAAAAGATGTGTGGAGGAACGTATACTTACCACATACTTTTCCTATCCAGAGAAGAAAGCAATAACAGAAAGAAGAAAGAAAAAAACGTAGTGGAAATAGGTGTAATTTGTGTTTTTCCTATTGACGGAAGCAACAGGTGATGCGATCAGAGGAGGATTTAACGACAGTTCAGAACTGATTTTTCAGGTGGTTTTGGGTACTTACAGGGTTACGGTCTAGTTCCAAATTAAAACCAAAATTACTGCTGGGCCGATGAGGAAATCAGATCGAAGGTATACGCAGTGCTTGAGTTGAGATCGAGTCAATTAAAAACACTTGACAGGTCCCAATGAAACGGACTTGGGGAAAAACGTCAGCAACTTAAAATAACTTTGATACCAGCGACATCTGAACGCATCTACTCAAGGTTTTCGACTTATAGACAACTTAATTTACTTATATTTCGACAAATGTTTATTCTAATATAAATTAACTGAACGTTCTTAATTTTCATTTTTTAGCGGACCTGAAAGCTTTTTCCTTAATAGTTTTTCGTTTCAGCGACAAAGCATCATCCACTTTCGTCGATGTACTCTCAGTTGGTCCCAGCAATTCATTCAAATTCTTGTTAACAAGCTCCGAGTACGAAGTGAACTTAACATCTGGATTTTTATCTAAAATAACATAATTATTAACTGAAAATAACATATTGTAATCTCTTCATTACTTATATAGTCTTTCAAGAGCTTCTGGTATTTTCCATCCACGTCCTTAATGTCCTTGAACATTTCTGCGTCAACAGTTTCCACGTCTTTCCGCAGTCCGCGATCCGTCAGGAAAATATCATCCCTCAACTTCAAATCTGCCTTTAATACTTTGTTTTCCAGCCCTAAATGGCATTGAGAATACACGAAATCGAAGGCGTTGTCTTTCAAAAGTTTCGAATAGACGTAGCACGCTTCAACATGGTTTTGCGCCTTCATCTCGGCCATCAGAGCGCTCAAAACCTTGAACTCTTCCAAAACCAATCGTATACGAACGTAATGTCTGCAAAAAATCACTTTTAATTCAATTGTACCAGAATGTACAGGAATCCCCTTACTTGATTGGTTGCTTATTGAAAACTCCATAGAGCAAATACAAAGCCCCAATTTTGATGTAGTTTGATGTGTCGAAAACGATGTACTTCTTAATGCAATCGAAGCACATTTGCGTGAAGTGCGGTAATTCATTTCTGCGATATTTCCCACTGAAACACAAGAAAATTATTATAGGCAACCAAACATACACCAAATGAAGAAAATCTTATATTAATTATTGACGTTATTTATGTAAATGGGAGACTTACAGGAAAATGAGACTGAAATTCATCTCTTGCCAGATATTCTCGAAGACGTGAAAATTGTACGAGGAGAAAGATTCGAAATTGGTGAGGAAGCTTTCGCAGTCATCTTGGAAGGAGTGCTGCAGATCAAGCAGTCTCAATCTGCTATCTTTGAACTTTAACATCAAGCACAAGTAATTTGTTAAGTTTAAGTTTACGCTTACTTTGCTAACTGGAGGTTATGTTTACCTGTTAAAGATAACTGACGTTTGAGGCGCACGTGCGAAGCGAAGCGCGAAATTCGAATTCACATATACAGAGTGAACCAAAAAAATACCAAATTTAAATTTTGATTTCTAAGATACAAAAAAATACATGCAATTAATTAAGATTCAAATTTTATTGATAACTAAAATTATATAAGAAAATGAATGATTTAAAGTCAAATTTATGTAAGGTTGGGTACATGATATCAATCAATCAATCAAAGAAACGACTAGTAATATTTCATAGTTTTTTTTTTCTTTATTCGCTTACAATGAACATACTAACTTTTAAACATTAAATGCATTTTTTTTTTATAATAATAAATCTCACATCATTTTTTCATCTTATTAATTTTTTTTTTCATTAAATATTTTTGTTAAGACACCGACAATAGAATTAAAAAACAGTCCTCCTAGAAAATATCGAGAGTGCTTCGGAAAATAATAAAAAAGAAAAACAATAACGAAAAACAATCAATCATTCGGATTTCGTTGTTCGTCGACGCGCGCGTTTCGATTGGCGAACGCTTTCTTTCCACGATCCGCCAATCGAAAGAGTCCAAACAAAAGAACACATAACAAACAAATTTAAAGAGATGTGTGTGGGGGGGTCTGGGAGGAAAGGGTTCATCTGAATAGAAACAAATTAAAACAGATTTCCACCTTTTAAATCTAAGTATAGACATAGAATTATGAATAATTTTAATTGTATGTTTTTTTTTTCTCTCATTTCTTCTTCAATATCCTTACAGAATAGGAAGCGGAAAAACCGTAATCGTTCTGCTTCGAGTGAAACACACACACTTCTTTCGCATCTTCATCTCGCACACACTCTACACGCTCTCTCTTTTGCACTCATTAAAAATGCCATTGTGCTAATTAAATCTTATTTACAAATTGACTATACATATAATTCAATTGTTTTTTTATATCCTTAAATCCTGCAGCTCCCCATCGTCGCCTCCTCTGCATATCCTTACGTTTCCTTAATATTTTTTTTTTTAAATTATTATTATACAGATTTCAATTACATTTATTTAGTATCTTCTTCTTTTTTTTTTGTCTCGTTTTCTTTATATTTCAGTACGAAAATTATCACAGTTATATAACATGTATGTGTAAAAATATTTTTATAAGAGAAAAATGGCTAAAAATCTGCAACAACTCAAAACTCCTCCGACGCTGTCTGTGTAAAAGTCTTCTCTTCGTCCGTTCTTCATCAACGGTGAAACGTAAACCCTAGTGGTAGTTCAGTAGTTTAGACATTTATAAAAGTAAAAAACCGCCGTCTTCATCTCACATCTCTCTACCTCCAATCAACATCATCGCTCCTCATCCTTCAAAAATTAAAACTAGTATCGTGGACCTCATCATCATCAAAACAAAAAAAAACATTGTTTATACACTCGATGGTGTCGCTCAACCAATAGAAACGGAACGAAACGACGAACAAACTTTAAAAAACGTAAAAGACACAAGAAACGAACGAAATTATTGGACGGATTATCCGAGAGATTATTAAAAAAACAAAAATAATAAGGAAGAAACAGCAAGCGAGTGATATGTTTTCTTTTTGTTGAACCAAAATCGCGGCGAACTCTGCAATCCGTGATTCCAAAACAGTTTATGGTAGAGGAGTTTTTGCATCACGTAGAGAGTTCGTCGTAATTGTATCCTGCGGAAAAGTATTGCTTTCTATTATCATCGTTATTCATATATCTTTTTTTATTGTTATTGTTATCCTTATTAATATTATTACTGTATACAAGGCGGCCCTGGAAATCGAACCAAATTTACAAAACGACAATTCCAACGACTAAATTTCAATTAAAAAATAAACACAAGACTTTCCAAGAAAAAAGTAATGAAAATCAACGACTCTCATTATAATATATATATATATATAATTCATTAACAAATCTGATTGATTACCAGAAACAAAAGAAATAAACAAGGATAGTTTTGTTGTTGCGCAAGTAAAGAAAGAAAAACAAAAATAATAATTATAAGAGAACAAAAATATAAACGTTTCGTCTTTTTTTTTTATTCAGTAAAAAATATAACAAAAGAAAAACAAAACGGAAAACCGATTTACTGTATCTGAATGTGTCATATATATATATATATATATGTATGTTGGCATATAATTTTCTTCTCGACTATACAAAATAAAAAATTATTCAAAATCAACTATAAATTTTCTGCAAGTCCAAGCAAGTGTTTTTCATTTTTCTTAACATCCACGTTAAATTAACTTTCTTGACTCGGAGATGAGATTTACTTCTGCGTCGTCCACATAAATATTATGTGAACAGCAAAAACACAATTAGTTTCAATATGTGTGGGGGGGGGAGAGGTCTAGGTTTTGGGGGGGCTTTTTTTCGGGCAAATTAAATAATATTCAGAGAGAAAGGAAAACTTAACGTAACTACAATTAAAGAAAAAAAATAATAATAAAATAAAAATATAATCCCTAAATAGTATTAAAGCTTGTTCATCTTTATCCACAAAAGAAAATAATCATAATAATAATAATAAAAGGAAAAGTAAAAAAAAAAAAACATAATATTTCCTCTTTCACGTGAAAATATCCGTAACATGTTTGTGTATGTCTCAAAAAACGTTAACGTAACGTATATATATATATATTAATTAAAAAAAATATAAAATCCTAATTATATAATGAAAACTGTTCTATATATATATATATATACGTTTTAACATACACAATTCTTGTGTGTGTGTGTGTAATTTTTTTTTTATCTTTCAAATTTCTTAAAGTTTTTCGTATTATATGCACATTTTTTTTGTTGTTGTTTGTTTCGTTTTGCTTCCATCGAAATTATTTACAGGATTTGTACGCGTACAAAAAAAAAATTAAACAAAAACAAAATAGCGTCTCAAAAACAAAAGAAGAAGGAAAAAAAAATATAATAGAAAATCGTTAAAGAAACGTAAACCGTATACATTGATATTTTTGTTTTTTTTTTTGGGGGGGTGGGGGTTGAGGGGGTGATTGATTTTTTTTTTGTACAACTTAAACTGAAAACCAAAGTCCAAATTTTTGTTTTATAATAAATGAAACAAAATTTTTGTTAACTGAAGAATAACGATTTAAAACAAGAAAGAAATAATAATATATTGATTCGATAAATGTAATTGTACAAAAAAAAAAAAGTATAACAAGAAAAAATACTTTAAAGGGTCTTGGTTTTTAAGGGATTTGGGGGGACGGGGGGTGTTTGCGCTCTACTATATGATAAAGTATGTACACGTCGAGCGCTAAATTAAATTAATCGTTTAAACAGACAAAAAAAAATAATAATAATCGTAATCACAAAGTAATATAAATTTGTCTTATATATAATATATATATATATAATTTCTTGTGTTTGTTATTATTAACTCTTTTCTTCTTTTTTTTTTGTTGTTTTTCTTTACATATATATTTTTAATGTATATATATATATAAATAGTTATATTGCAATGAATTTCTTTTACTTTTTACACAGTACGCAATAAATATCAACTGAGCATTCTTTTTATGAGCAAAAATCAGGTCCGTCGTCGCGTTCAAAAATTACTAATAAATTATTTTCTCGAAATAATTAAAACTTAAGTAAAAATTTGATAGTTACTCATAAAATCACGCGTTATTGTGGGGGGCGCATATATTATTAAGATGAGAATGAGTGGATCCAGCGCGCCAAAGAGTTCCACCACTTCCGACGCCCATTATTTATTTGTTTTATATAATAATATTATTTACAGTTGTACCGTATTTGTTTATTTATTTATATATATATTTATTTATATGCTATTTGCGGGCGGCGGATATTGTCGTGGTTGTCTTTGGCGCGTTGGATCCTTGCCGTTGTTGTTGTTCTCTTAAGTGTGTGTTATTTTTGTTGTTGTTGTTGTAGGTTTACTTGTCTTTGAGACCGAGCAGGGAATGTTCCATTAAACTAGAGTTGGGTTGATGCGCGTAGTTCCTGATCTGGTGGAGGCTGATCAGCTGGTTGGGGAAGCCGTTGCTCGGCTGCGTCTTGGGCAGGTCGAGGCTGTTCTGCTTCTGGAAGCTGAGCGCGTCGTAGATGTACGGCCTGTTCGGCGCCAGCTGATGGTTCAGATGGTTCAGGTGGCCGGACATCGAGTTGATGGGTGTGAACGCCGAATTGGCGTTGCTCTTTGAGATCGTGGTGTCGTAGCTGTTGGGGAGGTTCGCGGCGTTCGGGGTGCTCGGCGGAGCCGGAGGATTCTGGCTCAGCTGCTGCCTGATTATCACCAGATCCTCGTTCTGCTCGAGGATCTGTCTGGGGATGTCCGTGGGATACTCGTGCATGTTCTCTGCGGCAGCGCTATCCGGAGACACCTTCGGCCAGTAAGGATGATCGAGACCTCTCGCATTCAAACCTGTCCAAAAAGAAATATCAAAAGAGTTAATAAAGCACATCGAATTTGAGACAACGTCATCTTATACCTAATCCAGCGCCAATCGGTGGCCTCTTGTCCGTCCTCTCGGCGTGCTTCTGCATGTGCTTGCTGAGGTACGTCTCCTGCGTGTAGCTCTTTCCACAGTACTGGCAGATGTGCGTCTTCAGGTGCTTGCTCTCCTTGTGCTTGGGAATGTGCTCGAGCAGAGACGGCTCATCGCTGAAGCACTTGTAGCAGGAGTTGCACTTGTACGGCTTATCCGTCTGATGGCAGCGGGAATGCGACTGCAAGTTGCTCAACTGCGAGAAGGCCTTCTGGCAACCTGGGTGCCTGCACCTGAAGAAAGATAAAAACGTCGAATTAGTAACCAGATTCAACAATTTTCAATTACGAAAACTCACTTGTAAGGCTTGTCCCCGGTGTGCGTCCTGATGTGCTGCTGCAGATGCGAAAGCTGCGTGAACTTCCTCTGGCAGATCTCGCACCTATAAGGTTTAATGCCCAGATGGATGCGCGTATGCTGCGACAGGTAAGAGCTGTTTGCGAAGGCTTTACAACATTGCGAACACTTGTACGGCTTCGCCTCCCTCATGTGTGCCTGCGTGTGAAGCTGCAGCTCCGCCTTAGATCCGAACACCTAGAACAAAAAAAAAAACATAAATTAATAAACCAAATAGAAAACGAACCCAATTACGCAAATAAAACACACACAAACAACTGAAAACCAAGGTTGCGCACGTTTTTCGCGAGTTGCGAAAAAAAATAATCGAATTTAATTTCATTCACTTCAAATGCTGATTAAGAAATTAAGCTAAAACGCAGACCGCATCACATTCATGTATATACACACACACACACTCTTCGCATATTATTTTTCATTAAAACATATTTGCATTATGTATACACGTAATTGATCAATTTTCCGCAATTAAACAGAAATTAAAATAATAAAAAAAAATAATATACAAAATTCCACTACATTTTTTTCTTCCTTCACTCCACGTTCCCAAAAAAAATAAATATTCTGGACGTGGTCGAAAAAACAACAGACAAGAAGAGGGAGATAAATTAACATTCCGCCCGTGTGTAATTCGTTATATCCAATTCGGAATCCATCAAATTTTATTATTACTTCTTTTTTTTTTTAGAATGTTTTATTGAATGCTCCTTGTTGTGTCGCTGCCGCGGGCCATAAATTTGAGGTTGCCAACTATCAAGGACCATTGTTCGCCAACATCGACACACACACACATACAAAACTACATTTATGCAACAATCTAAAATTCTCGCGTGTTAAGTAATCCCCGAATGCACGTAGCATTGAAGCGAATAAAGACACCCGAATCAATGACGTACGAAAAAAATATAATGATATACGCACATTACGTATTCAAATTTAATACAATGCCAAAGTATTGCAATTTTTATTCATGTTATTTTATTTGCAACAAGATCATTTTCATTCATTTCCAATATTACCGAATCGATTACTATCATCATCATCATCCAGATAAACTGTTTGGTTTTTTTTTGACATCGATTCTCTGCTACAGCTCCCACAGATAAGGCGGCTCTGCGACCATGAAAATTTGACTATCTGTTGTAATTGCCGTAAGCTTACTTAAAACGATGGATATTACATTTATATAAAAAAAAGAAGCTACACGGACAACATTTTTTTTTTAGTGCAATTTCAATTTATTTTTTTCCTATTTTCATTTATTCAAATAATGTCAACTAATTTGTAAATGAATCTTACGGAGATGTTAGATAACGAAGGTCGTTTCGTCAAAAGATTAAGTAAGATGTTAATTAGATTCGCAATCTTCAAAGATTTGGATAATCTTCAGGTTATTTACTTTGATAATGTTGTTTTTTAGTTTAATTACTTCTGTTATTAGTTGGTGTATAAAATTAGATCATTAGATGCATAAAATCTTTGATTTGATTGATACAAAAAGCTATTACTCTCTTTACGATTTATTTTTTTTGGGATACGTGTACTGTTTGGAGAGGAAAAAAAACCGCTCGCGCGATATGAAAGCAATTACTACAAACGAAACTTTATAATCCACATCGAGGTTAATACGCGAACATCGACGTCCTTTTCTAGCTCACTATTTTATATTACAATTTTTTTCTCTCGTTCCGTTCGTTTCGTTCTTCTCTCGCTCTGTGGACAACGCACACCATGCATGCATCGTGAATACCGAAATATGTAATAAAAAAAAAATACGATCCTCGCTCGTTTTGACCTCCAAAATCCGCAAATTTCCACACACATATGTAGTAAGAAAGTACATGCTTCTTCTCTTCGTGGGCTCGAGGAGAAGAGGCTCGGCTCGGTCTTCTCTCCCAAATGCATTTAATTTGGCCCCCCGACGTATTATCTCTCCTCCGAGGCGTCGTCGACCTTCGCTTACACAAATTAGCTACGCGCGTCCGACGGAGACGGGTGCATGCACGTAACCGCAGCCGGGGGACGAGGATAGAGGCGCAACCCACGAAACGAACGGAAAAAAAGCGTACGTTTTTTTTTTTTTTTTTTGTAGGAAGTGGACATACGTACATAAGTTTTTTTTTTTTGTTTCGATTCTGCATTAGTGAAAACATACACACTTAGCTACTTAGCGGCTACACCGCAATTTGCATAATTATTGTTATTTATAGGTTTAATTATGGATACGTATTAGCAAATTGATGATTTCCATTGCATTTCCCATTTCAAAATCCTTTTCTTTTACGTTCTTTTTTTTTTCCTCTCTGTTCTTCTCTTGATGGTAATTCCGGAGGAGTTTGAAATGAGGGTACCCGAGAGAGCTGTCGAACGAAATGTGGCCAAAGTTGGGCCATTAAAGTGGGACAACCGCAGCCAGAGACGAAGAGAGAAAGAGAGACTCAGACGACGCAAAGCAGACAGCGAAAAATATATACACGCACACACGTATATAGTCTACGACCATCGAAAAACCGACAGGAAATTGTCCGGTTGGCATCTTTTTTTTTTAAAAAAAACCCTTAGGTAAAAAATGCCCTTTTTTTGTTCTCTCTACCCATAGATAATAACCAAAGACTAGAACCCAAAACCCAACAATACTACTAATTACATCCCAATTTGCACTTTCAAAATTAAACTGATGACGATGATCATCAAATAAATCCATTAAGTTATTCGGGCGTTGCGTCAGCGCGCTTAACATATTCGTTTCGCGTATAAAAAGAAAGTTCAATTGCATCGAAAAAAAAATTTATTAATAATAATTACGTTTCATGCGTATGCATTGATCAGCTGAGCGGATTAGAAAAGATTGACATTTAGCTAATGCAACGAGCTGAGCTGAGAGATGTAGGAGTAGGAGTGAAAAAAAAATGTATATATAGTTGCAGGCGGCTCGAAGTTATGGAATAATTAAAGTAAAAAGCCGCTCAGAACTAGTTTGTGTAAAAACCGGAATGAAATGAGTGTGCGTTCGCTTATTATTATTTTTTTTTTTTGAAAGTAAGTACTCGTAAGTACTTGGAAGACGTTTCGCGTTAAACGGATCTTCGAAAAAACAAAAAAAAGATGTTTAGAATTCGAACGGAATCGTTTGGATTTTGTCTGTGTGTTCGCTCATTTTTTTTTTGTATTCGTTCTTCTGACGTTCAGGTGACGTGAACGCTCTTGACACGTACGGATAATCGACGTCGGTCGCATCATTGTTTGCATTACGTTCGCAGCGCCATTTTTTTTTTGTTAGTTAACAACAGTTTCGATTCTTCCTCATCTCAATTCACAATTATTTAAAAAAAAATATAAAATATTTGCAGCAATAATTACTTTTTTCGTAATGAATTTTCACTTTTAGTATTAAGAAAATTTTAATTATTTTAGAAATTTGAAGTAAAAATACAACTTTAGAAACGTAAATCTGCTATTATAAGAACAAACAAACAAAAAAAAAACTAGTTATTTTTTACTTTCAATTTCGATACGTTTCCTGTAATTACCGTAATAAAGATTATTTCTTATTGGTCATTAAATATTTATACTTTTAGTTTCAATAATATCCGCGCATATTTTTCTAATAATTAAAAATAAAATTTTTTTACTGTTACAAAGATTATTATGGCTTATTATAAATCTGAAGTATCTCAATAAAAATCAAGTTGCGACGAAGTTATAAGGAAGTGAAGTTATTTGTTGTTCTCTAACTGAATTTACGGATGAAAACAACACAAAAAAAAATATATATATTTGAGAAGGGCACGCATTCAGGCGATGAACCCTGATTAATCCATGCCGCTTATCTAATCTGGCCACTCTTTGAATTCACATGTACGTATACGTATACACAATAAACGTGTGTCTGTATGTATGTATGTATATTTTTTTTTGTAATATGCAGAGGCCCGTGGTTCCGTGATGCGATGGTGGATAGAAGAGGAGGAGGAGGGTCCCTCCGCAACGTGGAAAAAAAGCAGGGAGCGGGAGGAGAAGAGATCGATAAAAAAATGTGAGCGAGGAGCGGCGCGGAGGAAAAATGTATCCCGAAAAAAAAAGAAAAAGAAAAAACGAAAGAGAAGTGGTGGATGATGTTGGAGAGGAATGAAATAGCGTCCGCGAAAAAAAATCGTCGTTACAGCAGCACAACAGTCAGAAATCTTATCGTTTTTTTGTTTATTTTTTCTTCTCGCGAATCGATACACACGTGCCGAAAATATTTTTATACACGCTCGCCGACGGGTCGAAAGGTCGCTCACAAATGTCTCCAAAAGATTCGTTGGACCACAATCTTAGACATATATAAGTCACGCACATTGGAAACAAAGAAACTAAATAATATTGAATAGACAAAATATTTTAGATTACAATAACAATTAATTAATTAATTATATACTTTCGTGTATAAAACAAATCATTTGGATGATCGAAACTAAACAAATTGAATTAAAGGCAACGAAAGTTTCTTTTTCCAAGCAAACTTTGTGATTATTTAAGGCGCGCAGCACATAAAAAATATACAAAAGTCAATGATGATGATGATTCACGCTGACGCTCTAAAAATAGTCCGAAGAGA
Organism: Nicrophorus vespilloides; assembly: GCF_001412225.1. Lineage (NCBI taxonomy): Eukaryota > Metazoa > Arthropoda > Insecta > Coleoptera > Silphidae > Nicrophorus > Nicrophorus vespilloides. Next base: position 18,160 of record NW_017095936.1, read on the forward strand.
AATGTTCAACGCTGCTCCTTTATGTAATCTCTTAATTAACTTTATTGCAAAATTTTTTAAAGTAGCGCAACGCTCGCAGCCTAGGAGAGAAGAGCTTGAATTCGCACAAAAAACGCCTAAAGTTATCCACAATTCAATGATAATTAATATTTTTTTCAATTTACCAACAATTAGTTGAAAAATTTGACTTTTAAATTTTTGCTAAAGTTAATGTCAAACAGTGAAGGAATGTCCGATGCGATCGTAATTATCGTAATTAATAGACTGAAAAGTTTAAATTATGTTAAAGAATTGGATTTTTAGTGACTTTCGAATATTTGTTATATAATTATAATAATGTTATTTTGTTTATTCTTTTATTAAATGCTAGCTAGAATCATTCAAATGTGAGTCAAATAGAGTTTCTGGTTTGGTGAGCGGTCGGAGCGCGTTTCGCGCGTCGAGAGGGGTTTGTCGGATGAAGAGAGGCGCGGAGGGCGGCGGTGGACGGTCCGAGGGATACCGATTTTTTTCCGGGGCCGGGATTTTAAAACCTTTTAAAATCCGGCACACACAAATTTTTTCGAGCCTGCACAAAAAGAGGCTCACCCGATGAGCGTGCGGGGTGGAGTGAAGGGTGGAAGAGGAGGAGGAATCGCGGTTGCGCAAGGATCCGGATGGAAAAATCGCACAGGGTAATCGATGGTAATTGACGCCATCCACCACCACCACCCCCCAAAAAAAATCTTCCGAAAGCAGCACCGTTGCCGGAGGAGTAGCGCAATTAATAATATTTTTATAAAAAGACGCGAAATAATTCGAAATACTGCGCGCTTAAATAATGCAGACGGACGGACGAATGAGCAGGGGTTGAAAGAAGGAGAGGGATGATGGTGAGGGCGGCGGCGGCGGCAGCGGCGCGGAGGGAGGGAGGGCGCCCCCGGTGAATTTTTCATTGCGGTCATGAATACACGATTTTTTTCGTCAGCTTTTTTCGTCGGGCATTTTTTTAGTGTGCGCCGCGGCGCCCTCACCCTTCGCACCGCCTCACCTCTCGTCCTCCTCGCCGCGCCGCCCTCCGTCGTCGCTGCCCTCGGAATCGATTGCACAGAGGGACGGCACCTCGTGCACCCCCCCCCCCGCGACCCGCTTTGCTTCAAAATTGGTGTCATGAGTCATATATATTGGGGGAAAAAAAAATCAATTCCGCTTGGGCCCCCGAAAAAAAAGTGCCGCCGCATTTTTTACCCTCCAAAAGTCAAAAAATCGTACAAAAAAAAACAGAGAAATCGAAAATTTTCCCAAAAAAAAACCTTATTTAGATTAAAACTTAATTAAACATTAACTTTTCAATAAATTTAAACAAATTAAAAAAACTAATTGGATTAATAAAACTTAATTGGATTAAGAGAAATACAATTATTATGTAATGTCAGTAAAATATTTGAATCGCTTCAATTTTTACGTTATTTCTTGTTGTTATTGGTATTTTACGTCGCCCGCCCCCCAACGAAAAATTTACATACTTGCTTGTACATTGGGAATGGGACAAATTCAATTAATATTTAAATAACGTCGAATTCGGCGGACGCAAATCGAAATCAGAAAAAATAAATAAAAAACTAAACGATCGAAGATAAAAAAAAAACAAAAAAATCATGAAGCTGTGTTGTATAATATGAAAGTAATGTAAAACGAAAACTGTAAAAAGTGAAGAGAGAGCAAAAATCGCTTTGTCCTCTCGTAAGGTGGATTCCAGGATCCAAGCCAAACAGAATGAGCGGGAAACTTCGGACACAACAAAACACAACAAACGCGCGTCCCGGGAAAACCCACTACATACACATACACACATATATTTCTATATATATATATTCGATTAAATCCCTTCCGCAACATCAACAATACATTCATTCATTCTGAAAACACAATAGCCCCGGTTTATTCACCTACACTTACTAAATAATTTATTCGATTCCGTTTACTTTTTGGAAATTGATACTCTCACATTCGAAAAGCCTTGCTTGCTTGCTTCTAATACATATATGTAATACACTTATTCGGCTGCAGAGTTTAGCCTTAATAGCTGGAAATAATGTATAAATTTGACGCGACCAGACGCAATTTGAATTCAAATCGAGCAACAAACATAACGGGGATCGGGCGAACCGCTTCAAGAACCTAAACCACTAGACTAGCCAAGCAAACACTAAACCACTAGTCTTCACATACAGCTCCAAATACAATTAATTCTAATTGACTAACAAACATTCCCAAATTCGATGTTATCGATAATCCAACAAGTTTTCTTTCATTAATTAATCTATTGATTCAAATTGGAGTTGTAATAATTTAGTTTTTAGATAAAAACCAATTGGATACTTAACAAATTGCTCTTTCAACTTGGAATTCTCTACACATTCTTTCATTTCGGTTTTGGGGCGTAGCAGAAAGAAAAAAATTATTGCGCTGACCGAACGAGTCAAGTCAGTGTGTCGGTTTTCGTTTCGTTGATGAATAATATTGAGTAATCGCGGCGTGGGCCGGTTATTTATATGTGGAGTATCTATTTTCGTGCGAAATGTGTTCGCGCAGTGAAAAAGTCGAGGCGTTTCGTGGAGAAAAGCCCGAGGTGGATTTGAAAACGCGTGAAAAAAAAAATTAACACAATCTTTAAATGCATTTCAATCAATTCTAACTTTGAAATTATTTCAGTATTTCCAGTTACTTTTTTTTAAATGTCATTATATGTTAAATTAGTAATCTTTAATGGTTTTAATCTGTTTGTAGACTTTTGAGGTAATAGTTTGGGAATTGTTTATACTTTGAATTCCTAGTTATTGTTGTTTGAAGTTCTTAAATTAGAAGATTCGTTTTTTTTTTTGTTGTTGTTGTAGAGAGTGAAAATACCTTTTCGTCTTGGAAATTTTCTCCGACTGAGATGGGGGTGGGCGGCGTGGTCGAGTTTCCCCTGTCGTCGTCGTTGCGGCCGCCCTCGAGCGACCTTGAACTTTCCGTCGTATTCCTAAGTGTGTCCAAGTGCGGTTTGTACTCCCGATACTTGTGGTCGGGATGGTCGGGTCGGGGGGCTTCGTGCGTCGGTGGAGGCGGCGGTTCCAGACCAACCCGGAGACGGTCGTGCCGCGCGTCCACGTTGTTTCTTCCGTCGAGGTTCATGCGATGGTGAGGAGGTGGTTCCAGATTATTCAAATTCCTATCCGTCAGAGGCCTGTCGCTCTGCGTGAGCGATCGCTCCAGGTTGAGCCGCTCGAGGTGGTGGTCCATGTTCATACGTTCGTTCCTCTCGTTCATCAGCCTCTCCAGATTCAAATTACGTTCCTGCAGGAGATGTCCACGGTCGTTGCTCAGACGATCCGCGCTCAGGCTAAGATTCAACTCCAAGCCGTACCTGTCCATATTCAGGTTGTTCTGCCTATCGACCAAGGAAGCGGTGTTCATGTTCGCCAGAGACCTGTCCGCTCGCAGCTCGTTGTTCCTGAGGTCCTGATGCAGATTCAACCGTAGGTCGACGTTCCGCTCTCCCAATCTATCCCCCAGGCTGCGGAGCGTGTCTATAGACCGCTGCAGGTGGGAGTAGTTGGTGTTGTTTTCCAGCAACATCGGCGAGGGTTGAAATTCCAACCCCCCTGTCCGGCATTCCATTCGACCCTCCAGCTTATCGGACTTTTAGATCGATGATGACGATGATTCTCCAATTTCTATTCTCTTTTTTATTTTACGGTAGAACACAAAAGCAGGTCCAACAAAAAAATAAATAACTTGGACAAACCAAAAAAATAATAAAAAAAAAACAACTTCGTTCCACTAACACATTTGGTTTGGTTACAGTAACATGTGCACTTTGGGTCCTTTGTTTCGAGCATTCGCAACAAACTAATTCGAAAATGTTTTGTATTTATTTATTTTTTTTAAATTTATAAATAAAAAACTAATACGTAAGGGGAAAACACTTGGTGAACTTTTTGGAAAAAACTTGGTTGATTTGAGAGAATCGGTGGAGGCGCGTTACATAAAAAAAAGAGTAAATAAATACGAGTCACATGTGTTTTAAGGTGCACACAACACACAAGACGACGGTGCGGGCGCGCACTCACACACACACTCGATTCCCAAAGTTCCTGCGGTTCGTATGTATGCTCTCACTCCGCCGGAGAGTGTGCTCATGTGTTCGTGTGTACGTATGTATACGTATACGTGGAGCGAGAGTGTATGGGTGTCGATCGTGTGAGAGAGAGAGACGTGGTGAGCAGAGTGTCGACGGAGGTGGTGGGGATGGACGACGACGCCGTCGACGCACATGCAGACATATACGACAGACGCACACACACACTCACTCACTTTCGACTCGCACCAAACGAACCGAACCAACGTAAAAAAAAAGCGTGGCGCACTCTTAGGTAGCAAAAACTACACTAGCTCTACATCTACAAGATTAGAAAAACTCCAGCATCCATCGTGGTGTGTGCCTTGGCCGACGGGTGGTGGTGGGGATGCATATTCGGGCGAACGGTGGTGGGGCGCCCCGCCGTTACGTAACAACATAATACACGCCGATCCGCTCCTCTCACTCTCTCTCACTCATTCACTCTCTCCGCCCCACCGCCCCTCTGGCCCTGAGCGCCGCCGAAAAAAACGACCCCCCCACCACTCTTCCATCCGACAATCCGTGAGTATTACGTGAGAGAAAGAGACCAACAGAGAGAGACAAAAAAAAAAGGGACACGGACGAAGTTGAAGAGGATAGAAGAAAAAACCGCGTGCGTTTTGCGTGTGTTTACACCAAAACATCGAAATAAAGAAGACCAGCAGAAGAAGATATAATTGAGAGGTCAAAATGCATGTAAACAAAGCCTTTGGATTCCACAAAAATTGTTACATTCACTTCAATCGAGCAAAAGAAAAAACTACCCCTCTTCACATTTATAGTCTATTTTTTTTACAACCAACACTGACTAGTTGCAGAGAACGAATAAAGAAAAACAAAAAACATTTCACCCTTCATCATATTAATAATATTATAACATAATTAATAATTGCAATTAAAGCAATTTTCTTAAAAAAAATATTTATTTCATTTCGTTCAATCACTTTTTGAAGTGAAAATGAAACGTATATGAAAGTATATATTTTTTTGTCAGACACTTGTTTGATGCTACTACAAGTTGCAAGGTTAGAAAAGAAGCAAAAAAAAGAAGCGAATTGTCTCGTTTAGGGGTTGTGTTTCAGTTTGCTACTCCACATACAATTTTTTTGGTTGCGTTCATTCACTTTTAAACTGAAACGAAAAAAAAAATACACACACCCCCCAATAACGTATAGATTTTTTTTTGGTCAACACTTGTACGATACTACCACAGGTCGACATCGACCTCTTTTTTTTCCATACTTTTTTTGTCAGTAGACTAGTTTTTTTTGCTAGTAGTTCTTTTATTTCAGGAGAAGTAAAAAACCGGCACGTGACATACTTTTCAATTGCATTTTTTTTTGGTAGATATTTTCACACCAATTAAACATCTATTATATAAGCAAGGAAATACACATTATGTCATATTAACATCAATGACTTTTTCGAAATAAATAATCCAAATAGTTTTTTTTTTATTCTTAATTCCAATAATTATTATTTAAAAATCATTACTTTATATTGATTAAAAATTATTGAAATTCATTAATTTAAAATTTTCCTTCGTTAACTTTAAAATATAAATATTTCATATTAAATTTACTTTTAATTACGATATTAACTGATGTGTTCGAAGAAATCCATTAATTTAATTAATTTAAAAATAAATTTGAACAAAAAAAGAACGTACTTAGAGAAATTTGCATGCATTTACGAATGTTTTGTTTTATTTATACATTAATGAATGAACGTACGATTCTGGAAATGAATGAAAATAACAACAGAAAAAAAAAAGTCGACCTTCTCAGTTGCAGTTTACTACTCTACATTTTTTTTTGTGTGAATTCCACCGCATGCATTCACTGATAAATCAAACAAAAAAAAACGCGGCTTCCCTAAACGTCTAGACTTCTTTTTTTGTACCATAATAGTAGCAGACATGAATTAATATGTTATACGTTTTTTATTTGACGCGTGCGGTCTACGTCTAATAAAAACAGACGACTTTTTTTGTGCAGATTATTTCTTTCATTCAAAACGAAATATAAAGAGAACCGACTTTTTTTCTATTGCTTGTTTTACCTCTATTTACATAGTATTAATGAATAAATACGCATTCTTCATGATAATTTCTTAATTTTCTTATATAAATAATCAGCATTCAATTAGGAAAAATTGAAATTTGTTATTGTGGAAAAACTAATTTCACATTTCAAAAGCACAAAAATACAAATTTTGTTAGGGTTTTTATACCAAAGTTCGCATTCTTGTTTCAATTTTCCACCATATAAAAAAAAATGATTCCAACACGTTCCCTTTTAATTTTTTCTTTGACACTTGTTCGCTTTCAACAGCAAAAAGCTCTAAATTTCACACCTAAACCATCAACAAGAAACAAAAAAAAAAACAAACACAAAAAAGGTTTTTGATTAAACAGAAAAAATAACTTGTGACATAATCTCATAAAGTTTAGCTTCCAAATTAATAATGAATATAAAGTTTTTAACTAACGATTTCAATTTTGATTATTATAAAATTTAGTTATCTAATTATTATTAAGTAATTAATTATTAAAAACAACGCAAAATTGCGATTAATATGTTTGCGTTGTACGAAGATATTATTGCGTGTAATAATAAAATTACTTCAATTAACGCAATTGAAAATTTCCAATCAACGTTTTTTTTTTCTTCTTTATTTTAATTTTTGCAATTTTACTCCCTTTACGATAATTACGCAATTAACTGCATTGAAACAAAACCGGAATGGAAAAAAATGATGAAAATCATTCTAATTAAAGTCCGCTCGGAACAAAAAAAAATAAATCATCACGATTTTTCATTGATAATGATTACAAATTTTTTTTTTCTATTGCGTTTTTCGATTACCGAATAAAGCGCGCTCGGATTTCGTCTGTAATCCTTTCTTCACGCACCGAAGAGTTTCTGCAGAGCGAGTGCAAATAATGGCATTAAATAGGAGGAAAAATAAATAGGGCCCTCGCTTTCCCTTTTTTCCCTCAGCTTACGCCCCAGTTCCAACAAAAGCGGACCACAATTTGGGTCATAAGAGCATTAGCAAACATCATTTTCTGCAATAAAACGCATTTATAGATACAACTTTTACGTAATTATCAATACATTTTTTTTATTCATGAATTAATAATTTTTCAAACATAATTAGTTTCCTGGAATTATTCTCAACTCATTTCCATTTCAAAAGAAAAAAAGTCAATCCGGATGACACACGTAATAACAGGTATTTCTACGAGAAAAAAAAATCCCCCTTTTTTCGGACACTTGTTACATTTTTCTCGCATTGAGGGCAAAAAATTGTAAGTTAACAAAAAAAGTGGTTATTCTTGTTAGGGCGTTCAATGTAGTCCACTTACCCTCAACAAGGGATGCGGTTTGCCCACAATTGCTAAGAAAAGCGCTTTTTAATTGATTCATATTGCTTCCTGCATTTTATACTTTACAAAAAAAATCATTTAGAAATTTAAGATTTTTTTTTCTTAAAATTATATAAAAACACAAGAACGTTCTTAAAGTTTAGTAAGCTTTTAAGAAAATGGCATGTGTCACCGATTCAAATAATTTCTTCCACAAACGTTGTTTAACTTAAATATCTTAAAAATGTAAATATATCTTAAATATCTTAAGCATTAATTTAATTTGAATATATAAAAACAAACGTATTTTCCAAAAAGATCATTCATTACAATCCATTGAAAAAAAAAACTAACGCTAATAATAAAACTGTGAGTAATGAGAAGCATTAGTGTAAACAAAACAAATCAAAGAGAAGAAAAAAGTGGAAAAATTAGACAATAACAGTAAACAGAATAAACTGGACACTTTTAAATATGTAAATGATTGAAAAGTTATTTATTTTTTCGGCACTTTAAGCTGTTGTTGTTTTCGATTAATTTAGTTTGCATAACATTTCTAAACGCGAAAATATAAATAGAATTGATTGTTGTAAACAACAATTCGATTTATTTCATCTTTTATTAAAAATCAAATTATATATTAATTTAATTTTATTTTATTTTGACTGCATTTTTTTTGTTATTTACTTTCTAAACGTTTCTATTTATTTCTTTACAAATTCTTACAAAATAATAGGTAAACATTGTTAAATTATTGATTTTAAATTATTTGCTATGGATTTGTAAAAATTTGTAAAGTCAAATTAAAACAGATTTAAGTTGAATTATTATATAATAATTGTATTATGTAATTCAAGAACACAATAATCAATTTAGTTTTAAATAATTAATGTTAAAGAAATAACAACAACAAAAAAAATAGGAAGATTGTTAAATTATCGAAGTTGTGAAAAGGTTAAATTTGTAAATTAAGATTTGCGGTAATTACTTTTTAGAGACAATAGAATAGATTGTGAAACGAGTAATTAAGGAAGTGAACGATAAAACAGAACTTAATAATGCAAAAGACCACGAATTGTTTAATTTGTTAGAATCTCTCAATTACACGGAAATTATAAATTTTTAATTGAACGCCCTTTTTTTTTCGCCACTTTTCTGTGTCAGAGCTTTAATAATATCAATTTAAAAGTCGTTATTGCGTCAGACGAAACCAAAAAAAATAAAACGAAAATTATTTCGGTATTAGAGAAGCCGAAAAATCCCATTAGCAGCACGAAGATCTTAAGCATCGAAGCTTCTCCACGATTGAAGAAGATTGGTTTTTCGTGAAGTTTTTAGGGAAGGAAGAAGCTGTGACCTAACTGGATTCGGTAATAAAGTTTAGTGCGATAATGCGCAACTCTCTCTCTCCCTAATCCGGCGCGTTCATTGCGTCGTAAATCCATAATAAAAAAAAATGAAAGGGTTACGTAAATATTTACAATTTCGGATTCTTTTCTTGATCTTTCCTCACTCCCGCCGCAATAAATTTCGACGCAATTGCAGAACGGCAACCCTTTGCTAAGGCGAAGAAGTAACAGGACCAGTGACAAACAAACAGACTAAAAAAAAAAACGGTACATCTCATGATTTATTTGGTTATTGCGTCAACCATTGACTTCGAGGAATCAGGTTGAAGGGTGAAGAACAGTTAACGCGTCCGAGATCAATCAATTGTGATTTGTCATCAGAGTCGGTAATTGTTTATAAATCGGGCGTGCAGTTTTCGATTAATCAAATGACGTAATTAGCATTAGGATGGATGTGAGAAGAAAAAGAAAAAGGGGAGTTTGGTAAAGTAAAATATCATTAGTTGGAAAGAGATCAGTCACGGAGGAGGAAGTGGTACAACCCTCTCTTGGTACAAGCATGGAGATTAGCCTAATCGCGTACTTAGGAAGCGCATCCAGATGAGTCGTTAGTACGTGAATATTTAAGAAAAAAAGGTGAGTGATCGAAGAAGGAATGGCTCTACGTGTGTGCATGTAGATTTTTTTTCTCACGGGCTCATGCAAATTGATCTATCACGTTGAGATTGCAGCGGGACTTGGGTTACCTGGTCCATGGTCGTGGGTTGCGGACGCAGGGGAATCTCCGCATGGTACGCCACCGAAGAACCCCACCATCATTTGAATACCAGCCGACCAGCGGAAGATTGCCTAAAATCTGACTGGGTACAAATTGAAGACGGATCTGGGCGGCAGCGCATGTGGTCAGAAATCGTTTGAATAGGTCCAATTTGAATTCGGGTGAGGATGAGGAAGAAGGAAAAATATGCGCAGGGGGTGACGGACTGCGCTCAGACTGTGACCGTCGGTCACTGGGTCGTAGCAGTACCGGACCCATTCTGAGCGGGGGTCATTCGCACACTGACCTTAACGCCTCTCTGTCTCTCTTTCTCTCATTCTCATTGCCACATTCATTGCACTTTGATAAACACGAGGGGCGAATGGTACAAGGGGGAGCAGAGCAATGGACATGCAAGCAAAATAAACGATTTTTTTCCTTTCCGTTAACGATTTTTTTTTTGCTTCTGTGTTGATATACATTTTGTGTTTGGTCCTTTTCTTCTATTTTTTTTGGGACGTTTCGGCTCGTGCCGATGGTGGTTTTGCCACTTTTTGTTAAAAATATTGTATAATGAAAGAAGGGAAAAAAACGAAGAAGAAGAAAAAAAAACAGCACGTGCCTCTTGGACAAAGAGGAAAGGTGACAAATCGGAATTAATTGAAACGTTCTTTTTTTTTATTCTTACTTCTGACAAATCGCTTTAGCACTTCAAGAAAAACAATTTTTCCACAATCTTAATTCAATAACTTTATACCAAATCTTAAAAAAAAAACTACGCATCAATTCCATTTTTTTTTTGTTAATATTAATGAAAATTTTAATACAAAAATTAAATCTTAAGATTTATTCAGATATTTAGCTTATAATCTCATTATTGAAGGTTCACTACATAAATCTTATAAACAAAAATGCAATTTTATTGAAATATTTCTATAAACTTACTAAACTTAATTCCTTATTCAAACATAATAAGCAAACAATAGTTGTTATTTTTTTTCCATTCATAAAACTAATACATTTTTTTTTTGAAATAAATAAATTAAAATTAAAATTTCACACTTGAAATTAAATTTCTCATAAGAATATAAAAAAAACTATTACATTTTTGCATTTTTTTTAAATTAATATTAATATTAATTTTAATACAAAAATTAAATCTTAAGATTTATTCAGATATTTAGCTTATAATTTCATTATTGAAGGTTCACTACATAAATCTTATAAACAAAAATGCAATTTAATTGAAATATTTCTATAAACTTACTAAACTTAATTCCTTATTCAAACATAATAAGCAAACAATAGTTGTTAATTTTTTTTCATTCATAAAACTAATACATTTTTTTAAATAAATTAATTAAAATTAGAATTTCACACTTGAAATTAAATTTCTCGTAAGAATATAAATAAACTATTAAATTTTTGCATTTTTTTTTTTAAATTGTATTTGCAAAAACTAAACTAAAACCAATCTAAATGCGGAATCAGGCGAATCAACAATGGAATGTTAATCGACTGAGACTTGCCAAAGATTTAGCAACGAAACAAAAACAAAACTAGATAGATGCAAAACAACAGTTACGAGACACAATTAATTACGCGGCGGCAGCAGCACGTCTTTGGATGCGGTTTCAGAATTTCATATCTGCTCGAAAAAATATACGTTTTTCTTACATACAACAAAAAAAAAAGTAAATAAGACAAGACGAGAGGAGAAGTGGGCAATTGTAGAAGTTATATGAAGAGTATACATCTAAGGATAAGAGAGAAAGAGATGAAATAAACTTTGGTGAAGAGCAAGAGTGGAGAGAACCTATTTATGCCGAAACGCAGCCACCGTGTCGCATTTATAGATGGAATCAATCATAGTTGTTGCTTTTTTTTCTGTTAACTTTTTCTACTTCATCCTTCGTATATTCATTACTTTTCGAATAATGAAAACGTACGTGTAATGTAACGAAAGAGAAGGAAAAAAAACGTTTTGTGTTATAATTTGATTTTAAAATTGAGATGTAAAGTTCGTACAATTCTTGTAATTCTAAATGAATTTAATAAATAATGTGGCTAAAATTGCATTTTGTTTAAAATTTCAACTGAATTTAAAGAAAATAATGAAAACTATTCACAATATACAATTTTATATTAAATCAATTTTATTATGTTCGTTTTTTTTTCTAAATTTACTTAAAATTGTTTAACTAAAAAATGCTTATAAAAGTATTAAAAAGTAAAGATTTAAACGTTTGATTGTCTAATAAATTAATTATTATGTATATTTTTATGGTTGAAACAACAAAGAAATCGTTCAATCATTGTTAAATTACAATTACAATTCTTGTAATTCTAAATGAATTTAATAAATAATGTGGCTAAAATTGCAATTTGTTTAAAATTTCAACTGAATCTAAAGAAAATAATGAAAACTGTTCACAATAAACAATTTTATATTAAAGCAATTTTATTATGTTCGTTTTTTTTCCTAAATTTATTTCAAATTGTTTAACTAAAAACTACTTATAAAAGTATTAAAAAGTAAATATGTAAACGTTTGATTGTTTGATTGATTTATGCTAGAAACAACAGATAAAACGTTACAATCATTGTTAAATTTTGTAATAATTTGATTTTAATTGATTGTTATGTTTGTTGTTACGTGCGGTATTGGAAATAAGAGCGTTGTCAGAAAGAAAAAGGGTGAAAACAGTTTGATAATTTGGATATGAAAAGGGTTAAGAAAAACCCACAAAACACAATCGATACACATCGCCATTATTGAACCAATTTGTGTATTGATATTCGATATTCTTTATGATCGCTGTGCGAATTACAATATTAATAGGAAATAATGGGTTAAAAGGACAGACGCCCTTCTGGAGCGAGCGGCGCGCACGCAACACGTTCTCATTCTTCCTTTTCAATCCGGCCGAATAATGGTAACAATGTCCGCACACGAAGCCAAAAACGCATCACAAAGACCCATTATGTTCGATATGCATTTCTAAATATAGATCGGGATCGGGAGGTACGTTGATCTACAGAGAGAAAAAACCGCCACCGAACGAAGGGCGCAAGGGTTGAGCACACTTTGTTGACAGAATTATTGGTATTAAGTTACGATCTCCTCATTGATTCCTACACTTTTGCGGCGCATTATAAGGTTTTACTCTTTCTCTGCGTAGAAGACACAACAAACACACACGACCCGTATCCGAATTCGTAAACCTTTCGTGCGTAGGCACAACACAGGTAGGTCAGAGAATTATTATTTGTCATTAAGCTCACGAAGTCTTCTCTCGCGTTGCGTGCTTCTCTTATTTTTCTTGTAGTTCTTGTTTTTGGATCCAATGGGCCAGGTGTATTGGATTGACGAGGAGCGGATTGGCCCGTCGGGCGAAGACAAGGACGACGATGGATATAATAAAAAAAAAATTGTAATGTGTATCGAGACTAAATATACGCTTGGATGTTAATGAAAACTGGTAGTAGCTACAGCTTGTTGCGGCGAGAAGGGGATTTCAATAATAACGATCACTTTCGAGGCGCAACATTAATGAGACAGGTATTAATTGGCAATCGACGCAGACATTTTTGCTTTGATCCTCGATACTCACGCACGTTACGACAATTTCTGCAGCTACCCGAAAAAAAATAAAATAAACGATCTTCAGCAAAATTACAATCCAAAATTGGATCACACAGTAATTTGCCTGCATTTACGTAAATTCCACGAAGATGAAGTTACGAAATTTTGTAATTGACTTATTTCACTCAGTTATTTAATTTAGCAAGAGTCAGACATTAACCGTATATTTTTACTTACAATTTTAACAAAATTTTGAATTTTTTAAAAATCTATTAATTAATTTGAATAGACGACTTCAATCTTAGTTAATTATTGAAAATCTAATGATTTTTTTTACTAACTTTTTCATAAAATTGAAAAATATATTATATTTTTTTTAATAATATAATGAATGTTAAAAAAAGTAATTTTTAAGAATCTATTTGAGACTTAAGATGATGAATTTTAGATGGAAATCTTCTAAAACTTAATAAGCTATTCAATGAAACAGAGAAAAAAAAAAACATTAAAAAGATGAAAGAAAAAGTGGGTACGAGCCATTTGGTAGACTAATGATATTGAAGATTGAAATGAATGGGCCTCAATGAATTGGTTGTAGTGTGATTACACGAGGAGAGAACGAGTATATAAAAAAAAAATGAGAAGTAGAAGAAACGAAAGAGATTTATGTCGAGGAAGTAGTTGTAGACAAAACCCCGGGTGGTTTGATTAATAATGGGGAGAGAAACGACGAAGAGAGAATGAATGGAAGATGTGAGAACACCAGAAGATCAAGAAAAAAAATCTCGTAGTAGAATAGAAAAAAAAAATAAAGAGAAGAGAAGAAAAAAAAAACATTGTAGTGTATAAATAAAAACACTTTTACTCTCGTATTGTGTGCGTGTGAGTGTGTGTGCTTTTGGGGGAGAGGGCGCTTGACATATGTCGGCCACTTTCGACCCTCCATCGTCTCCACCCGCAAATCCGTCCAGAAAGATGTTTACATTTTAATTTTTTTTTCATCCTCCTTCGTCTCATTGACATCAGCGACTGAAAGAGAGAGTGAGAGTGAAAGCCAGCCACATGGGGTACGATTGCGTATTAGTTTTGATTACGAAGGTGGATGTTAGGTATTTCTGTATGTGTGTGCAGTCCAGACGGAGAACGAGTGTGAAGAGTAAAAGAAGCGGTGGTGGAGGAGGAGGAGGAAGAGAGGAACAGACAGATCCTGCGTGGACCGTGTGAACGTATCTCTAGGCTAGTCCGATCCTCCTCTTTCTTCCTTCTCTCCGCACTAGGCCAGGTCATGTGTCTGCTCGTCTATGTGTGCCAGATATAGTCCGGATTTTGGGGTAGTTTCGCCGCTATAAATCACCTCGCTCGCTGCTGCAGCGAAAGTGAAAACGAACAGTGCACCCACCTCATCTCTCTCTCTCTCTCTCTCTCTCTCTCCCCTTTTTCGCTTCGAGTATTAACCCCCACACATACACACATTTACATGCACACTCCGGTTTCGAGAGAGCACAGGTGGTTGTTGCATACTTCCGCACTTCTGGACTTAACGCAACATTCGTACTGCGTGTACATCGCGTGCAAACCGATGCAATACCGGCAATTAGCAATTAGATGTAACAACTTGTAAGATTCCTTTCCGATTGGCCGGCGCGTCCCACGAAATTACCACTTCAATTCCAACAAAAAGACACATTTATTTATACGCAGAACAGACGAAAAACGAGCAACAGATGGATCGCAGCAAACAAAGAAACACAAATAATTTGAGCAAATTTGCATCCACACTGCGCGTTACATAAGACTTTTAAATCACAATTACCAACTGTTATCATCTAGTAATTCCATATAGTTATAATTGCTACACCTGCCATGACAATTACTTTAATTTATGATACTATTACAGAGAAAGCATTACAGATTTACTCTCATCTTGAAGTCAATAGACTTGCTTTAGTTCTAGAAAAAATAACAAGTATAGAGTCCAAAGAAATATTTACATTTTAATGTGTCCCAGTCTGCAGATAATTGTAAATTCTAAATAAAATGTAAATCCATTCAAATTTATTTTTTTTTGAATCTTGAAACATTACAGACCTACTTTACTCTCTTCTTCGTTTCGAAAGAAGCATAATCATTAAAACTTCCTTCACTTTTTACATAAACAAAATGTCTGGACAGACGTAGAAAGTAAAAAAATAACGAATTAACAAGAAAAATCTTCTCTAAGAGACGTACAGTTACTATGAATTTCCGCTATTAACATAATTAACTAATTGCAAGATTCTATCAAGAATCACTTAAAAAATCGTTTGGGCATTATGCAAGGAGGAAGAAGAAAACGAAACAGCGGAGTGGTCAAGGTCGCCAGCCGTCTAGATTGCCGGATTTGTCGAAACTATCGGCCGAAAATCCGTGGCAATTAAGGAAATCTTTAATAGATTTCGACGCGAATCAAATAAACTGTTATGTATTTTTTATTCAGATACATCCGAAGATATTCCGGATTTCGTGCATTCCTAATGTCTGGCAGCCTCCGGCTGTCTGAGACCTCTATAAAAAAAATTCTCAGACGCCGTGACCTGAAGTTCATTTTCATTTCGACAGTCTTCAGATTTCGTCGAAACAATTTCATTTAATTAATGGACAAAAACGAAAATTATATTTATCTGCATTTAAAAATGTTGCAAGTAAAAAAAAAATTTCAATTTTAATTAATCGAATCAATTCAGACCTTTTTTTTTATTCGCGACAAAGGAAATTCAATTAGTTTTAATAGCAATTATCAGTTAAAACTTTAATTAATACTTTATTATGAAGGAAAAAATATTCATATATTTACTACATTTAATGAATTTTTCATAGATTTAAATAGTTTTTTTTTTGGTTTGAATTGTTTTGGTAAAATAAAATTTTACGTTGATAATTCATATTTTATTCATGAATGAATGGAACGAAAAAAAAACTATAATATATTGGGCATTGAACCCATTAAATTAAGTTTTGGTTGATCGATCAATGATCTTTTGTTAATGTTAATCAGGTGTGAATTCGTAATTTTTCGTATAATATTTATATTTTAAATTGCGGAATTAAAATTGTGTTGTAAAATATCGAAGAGTGAAGATTTTAAATCAAGAAATGATTAGATATGACTGAAGTGATGCTATAAATTCTGAATTATTATTGTACGATTTCGATGAAATAAATGTAGGTTTCCAATTGGAATGAGTTCATGTAATTTGGATGAAAGCTGGCGCCAAGTAAAATCCAATTAGCAATACTGTAAAGTACGAAAAACGTTAATAAATAATCCACCTGAGGCAGGTGTTGTTGTCTGAAGGAATTGGGGCAATGATAGTTTCGGATGAGAGTAAAAAAAAATTGTGTAAAATCAATCGATGTTTTCCCTTTGATGTTCGGTCGGCGGATCTGAAAGGGTGCACGTTAATTAAGGGAGGATAATCAGGGTAAAATTAATCACGGTAATGTAATAAAAATTTCGGTAGGAAGAAGGAGAGAATTCCTTCGAGAAGTTTCAAGGTGATTTGATGGACGAACAGGTGGAGGCTGGTTAATCACGTCCCATGCAACAACCAACGATGGGGGATGTGTGTAGCTATTTGGGATTTTTTCCCACCGTCTACGGTTCGGAGAGCAGGTGGGTTGCGGGGGCGACAGAATGGTTGAGGGTGAGAGAGAGAGGAAAACCCTAGGCTACCGTATCCCATTTCTATTAAAAACACGCGGGGGCGCGTTTAATTTTGCGCCGTTCGCAGCCAAAAACCGACCCTCCTTTTTTAGCCCAGAAACAGGAAACGGACGTGCTGGGAGGGTGAAAACGCGCGGGGCGCTGTGAGAGAGACAGAGGGGTGGATGACGGAAACGTCGTTTTTCAGCAATTCCGCGCGTCGTGTCTCGAGGATTGCTACTTTCAAGTCCCCGTACCCTCTCTCGCTGTTCATAAAGGAAATTCGAGATTTATAAGTGGGGGTGCGCGAGAACATTACACCATCCCCGACGATCCCACGTTTCTATTTTTAATGGAAACCTCCAGAAAACGAGACTTCCTGGTTCGAAAATACCCATCAATTGATTCGTTTCACTAAATCCATCGAGTACGTCTTGGAAACATCCCTTTGACCAACCCCAAAAAAAAAAACAATGCTCGAACCAATTGTTTAATTTAAAAAATACGCACTCTTTGATTTCATTATATTTTGAAACGAAATAACTATAAAACTCTTCCTAATTCAAATAATTTCTTTCTTAAAAAAAATCTTGATCAACTCATCAAAAACTGGACACTTAAAACTTAGCAAAAAAAAAGGGAGGCACGTAATTCACTAAATCCATCGAGTACGTCTTGGAAACATCCCCTTGACCAACCCCAAAAAAAAAAACAATGCTCGAACCAATTGTTTAATTTAAAAAATACGCACTCTTTGATTTCATTATATTTTGAACGAAATAACTATAAAATTCTTCCTAATTCAAATAATTTCTTTCTAAAAAAAAAATCTTGATCAACTCATCAAAAACTGGACACTAAAAACTTAGCAAAAAAAAAGGGAGGCACGTCATTCACTAAATCCATCGAGTACGTCTTGGAAACATCCCCTTGACCAACCCCAAAAAAAAAACAATGCTCAAACCAATTGTTTAATTTAAAAAATACGCACTCTTTGATTTAATTATATTTTGAAACGAAATAACTATAAAACTCTTCCTAATTCAAATAATTTCTTTCTAAAAAAAAATCTTGATCAACTCATCAAAAACTGGACACTAAAAACTATCCCCTTGACCAACCCCAAAAAAAACAATGCTCAAACCAATTGTTTAATTTAAAAAATACGCACTCTTTGATTTCATTATATTTTGAAACGAAATAACTATAAAACTCTTCCTAATTCAAATAATAATTATTTCTAAAAAAAAAATCTTGATCAACTCATCAAAAACTGGACACTAAAAATTTAGCAAAAAAAAAAAGGGAGGCACGTCATCAAACAATAGTTTCATATCATAAATTGCATCAAGTACGTCCAGATAAAAAAAAAACCCTTGACCAATTCATCAGCAGCGAACACACAAAAAAAATACCAGGGATGGACAAGGAGCCACAGTTGCTCTCTTTTCAACCCACTTAAGAAGACGCACCCTTAGACAAAGATGGGGATTCGATACGCGCTCACCTAAATCAACATATTATCGGGTCGCAGGGTTTGATTATTAGGTAAGATCAGGTAGAGATAGGCTCTTTTTAAAGGGAGCGCAGGTATAAAAAAAGCCGAGTGAAGTGGTTGGAGAAGTTCGAAAAAAAAAATACAGTGTATTAAAACATCCCTCGTTTCTCTTCGAATGCGTGAATATATTCGGGTCATTTTCGGGGGTGGATGATGATGATGCATCAGCAACACAGATGTGGGTCATTGATGTTAAAATAAATACATACCAAAAAAAAAGGGTTGCGACCGGTCATGTGTGTTTCGAAAGTGAAAGGTGTACACACGGTAATTGTTTAATGCTATGCGTCTCCTTGTTTTTTTTTTCTTCTTTTTCTCCTTCATCGGAAGAGCAGATGCTGGATGGGGCAGTTTTTGTCCTTTTTTTTTCCCATTCCATGTGCGTTTCTTCTGGTCGCTTTTTTATTCTTTCTTCTGGTCGTGTTATTATCGTTATCGAGGTCAACGAAAACAAACGTGCACCCATTATTATACAAATGCGGGAAATTCGAATAATAAAAAAAATAAAATCCTTTCGATTTTTTTACGAGATTTGCTACCGTTCAGATAATAATACAAAAAAAAAAGAGAAGAATGCACCCAATGGAATCCTTTTGAGAGACCAAAGCCGCAGCTCTCCCTTTCCAACCGTATTTTTTTTCCAAAATTATAAGAAAAAAAAGTATATAATCCAAAATTTATACATAAAATATTACTTAAACTCACATTTTTGATTGAAAATGCGGTGAATGATTGTGTGTATATTTGTCCAAAGTTGATGTTGTCGGCAAGAATTGTGCAACTCGACGTTGAAAATTTACATTTCACGGGTTCTTTGCAATCTTTTGGGAAAGAAAGTGTAACGATTTCGAACGCGGTTTTCACGCACTAAAATTGGTTTCAACAAACAATTATCATTCGCTATCATTTTTAAAATTTAAATAAATTGCGTTTAAACTTGCCATTATACAATAGATTTATTTATATTAGAATTTCATTTTGGTTGTCTCAACTTGAGAGCTTTATAAATTTCTTAAATATAACGAAATCTTAAGAAATTTAGATTAAATTTAAAATTTGTATTTAAATTTTCAAATTAGAGGTGCGTCTTATACACGAACATCAACAAAATATCAATGTAATAACTTTAACAGCGTTATCGAATTCATTTAAATAAATATCTCTTAAGTGATTGGAAAACCGAAGGTGTTTGTTATATCATAAATATTGAACGTGGGCTATGTTCATTCGGTATCTTGAAAGGCTACTACATGTAGCGATGAATGAATACGGCCTTTTCTCACAATATTTGCATAAGTATTTCATACGAGACTTATGCAAAACTATGCAAATCGCGGCAACGCTTTCCACCGTTCGGGCCTCTTTTCGTTGTCTCTAATTCACTCGTAGAGGAAAGACGGAGAAAGGACCAATTCGGAAAAAAAAATGTATATTATATACATCTAATATTGAGGGAAGATCCGCAGGTCAAGGCAGAACATTTATTTTAAACCAGGAAGAAACAAACGTCGTGTAATTCAATCGTTAATTATTATATATCAAAAAAAAAACTTGTCGATTTTTTTTATTTGTAAAGTGAAATTTAGAATAATTAAGCTAAATTAATCAACGGTAAAAAAAATAATTGAATGTTTTGATTAAATATATAAAATAATTTAGAAATGAAAAAAAAAGATTAATTTGTAGATTTTGTCTTAAATTTTAGAAAAAATTAAATTATCCAATTGAAATATTTAATTTGAAGAGTTAAAGTAAAAATTAAGGTCAGTTGTTTTCGCTTTCCTTTTATAGACAAAAAAAAAAATTAGAAAATAGTGTTGAAATCATCATTAAAAATTGTTAAAAAAAACTGGTTAAGGATGATTTAGTGAGATGCGTGCATTTTACGTTGAAAAAGCATTATGTAAATGCGTTTGCTTGCGTTGATCTCAGTGAGAAAAGTATATACAGACCTGAAACCCTTTATTTACACGGGGATTTTTGTTCCTTGCAATTTTATACTATAATCATTGTATTTTATCGCCTATGGTCGCATTGAAGCTGGCTAATTTCAATATGAAAGTCGGTTATTTGCGGTAAGAAGCTTCTTCAACCATTGATAGAGAGTTAGATAGAGTTTCTCACCGAATATTCAATGACAAAAGATTAAGGATCGTCCGTATGTAAATGATCGTGCTAAAATTATGCAAAGCAGACGAAAAAAAGGATTCATCATCCCTTCTATATTCCTCCTCGTGCGGAAGAGGACGAAAAACTGTTACACTCTCTTCTTTACCTGTGACAAAAACCGTATTGACACAACACGACGTCGTGACACCCCTATTTTTCTTTCCATTCTTGTGATCCAATTCTTCGGCACCTTACCCATCGGCAATCACCTATTAGCAGCAACTATCGATAAGTGCCCCCGATATTACGCACACAACACGGAAGAAGAAAACAAAATAGGGAAGAAAAGAAAGGAAATAAAAGGGAGCACGCACACCCTCCTCCCTTTTTTTTTCCCTTTTTTTCTTCTCCATTCTTTCACGTTTTTTTTTTATATATATGTCGATCGGAAACGCACGTTCGCATTCTCCGCAATGTAAATGTTTGAGGGATCACCACCCTTTGATTTGAGGTCTTAATATGCTCTTCCCGATATTGAACTATTGATAGGGAATTAGGTTACCACCTCGACTACAAAAGAAGGATATTGGCTTTGTGGTAAATAAACACTCCGGAATAATAGAGAATTGCACTAAAGACTACTCAGGAAGGCGCTAATAAAACTTTTAATCCTTCCGTTATGAATATCATTTATGGAAAAACCATTTTCTTTCCCCCAATTTCCTAAACTTTTTTTTTATATTTATATAAGCTTTTTTTCTTCTACGAGATTGCCGGATCAATGCGGCGGCAGCTTTGATCATTGATTATACTTCGCCCAAGCTTAAACTTGTCAAAACGTCTTGCATTTCGCGCTTCAAAGTTTCCAAGTTGAAAATGGAAAGTCGATCGCTATTCATCAAGAAAACTCACATCCTATCACAGTAATTGATCTTAGCTGAGTTCTCAATAAAATCAAATTAATTACTTTTTTTTCATAATAAAATTTTGTCAAATCAATTGTAAACATTTGCTAGTAACTACCAACTACTAACTGCATCCAATCCTTACCGTGTGTGAAATTAATAGTAAAAGAAAACGACTGGTGAGAAGTGTTTGCAGTTAAATCCTTATAAAATCTATATTAATGAAAGATACAAGTTTGACTTACACCACCTACCTGTGGGCACATTTTGCACTGGTACTTCCTGGGTTGTGGACCTCCGTTCTGCATGCCGCCCCCGCCGCCCATCTTGGTGGCGTTGATGGGTTGTGGGACGACGAGGAGCGCGGGACTCGAACCGGCGACACCCGGGCTCGAACTACTGGACGTGGACCTGCCACTGGTGTAGATGCCCGGCGTGCCCACCATGTGGTGGTCCTCCATCCCTTGATTACCAAAGAAACCCAAAATTAGAAACAAAAACAAAAATCAAATTCAAATTATACAACAACAGTAAAAAAAAATATATATATATATATGAAGGAGGAAGAAACGAAGGTATATAAGCAAGAAGTGGATGAAGGAATGGACAGATGTTCGACATACACCTGTACTTAGATTCTTTTGTTGTCTGCTCGTGTAAGTCTCGTTCCGTCTCGTTCTCTCTTTCTTCGTCGTCTCAATGTATATTGATGAAGGGTGTAATGGAAGTTTTTTTTTTACGATCTCCGTTCAACTACTTCCAGCAAATGCGTGGGAAGCGAGCGGATCGAGCGCAAAGGCAGGAAGGACCGGGATGAGCCGGGAGACAGAGCATATTCTGTTACACAACGCACAATGTAGCTAGCTAGCAGCAGAGAATCGAGGATAATATTTACAACAAAACAACCTTTTTTTCCTAAAGAATATTATCAATGAGAAAAAAAAACTATTCAATTGTAATTATACAAATATTTATTGATAAATCCATTGCAAAGCCACATAGATATTTGATCCCAGATTAAATTAAAATTTACTTATTGTTTCAAACAGAAGTTATGGAAAATCTGCAACAATTTTTATTTAGAATATTCAATTTCTTATTTGATTCACTATTTTTTTTATATTTTAATTTAAAAATGAAGAAATTATTAAAAAAACTTTTCAATCAATATATTTTTCATTTTATTTTTTGTTAAAATCATAAATTCTTATATTTTAAATTTAAATCTA
>NW_017095937.1:0-1338 GCF_001412225.1 Nicrophorus vespilloides
CGGAGGCGTTGTTATCGAGATAATTACAATGCCAACAATGGTATACGTGTGTGTGTGTTTGCGTTCGCAATCTCCCGTTGATCTATCCAATTTTCCTGCTTCGTTCTCTTCGCTCTCTTTCCACAACACCTCCACCACCAGCACCAAAATGTAGCGAAATTTCTCCTAATTTATTTTAATTGCCCCAAGTGCGGCTGAAGAGGACCTGGGTCTAATTTCATTTCGTAATTTCTGGCGGATACGGAAAACCAACCCCCGCCACTGCTTTATCACCTTCTGCAGGTGTATTCTGTGTGTGTATCTGGATGTCTACATTTTTGTTCTTTACGATGGAGATAGCAACCCGAAAAAAAAGGAAGTGGACTGAAAAAGTTTTCTTGTTTCATTTTTTTTTTCCCTTCATCTTTTCATATATTTCTTTTTGTGTTGCGTTTTATTCGCGACGATAAAAGGGCATAAATTGTGGACGCGCCGTTTCCTGAGGTAACCGACTATCTCTGGCTCCGTTTCCTGTCCTCTTTTCGCACGGTCTCCCTCTTCTTTTTTACTCTTCTCGTTTCGGACAGTTATGCAATTTTTTTTTTAAAAAAAAGTCGTGATAAACATACAATTAATGTCCATTGTTGCAGGTTGGATTCTCTAAGAAAAGGATTTTTCATACAGTCATCTCAGCCCAAGTTTAATCAATTTTGTGCATTGTGGCAAACGTACAAAGTAATGAGTAATTGTTATATAAAATCATTTTCACTTTCTTTTAATCGATTTTTTTCTAAAGCAAAAGAAGTGTTATGGTAACCGACTATCTCTGGCTCCGTTTCCTGTCCTCTTTTCGCACGGTCTCCTCTCTTCTTTTTACTCTTCTCGTTTCGGACAGTTATGCAATTTTTTTTTAAAGAAAAATCGTGATAAACATACAATTAATGTCCATTGTTGCAGGTTGGATGCTCCAAGAAAAGTATTTTTCATACAGTAACGATTTCATTTCAGTCCAAGTTTCATCAATTTTGAATTGAATTACAATTGTGTTACTTATATGATTTTATAAGAAAATTTGTTATTTACTCAACTACTTAGGTGTTGTATAAAATCTTTTTCACTTTCCTTCAATCGATTTTTTTCTAAAGTAAAAGAAGTGTTATGGTAACCGACTATCTCTGGCTCCGTTTCCTGTCCTCTTTTCGCACGGTCTCCCTCTTCTTTTTTACTCTTCTCGTTTCGGACAGTTATGCAATTTTTTCGTGATAAACATACAATTAATGTCCATTGTTGCAGGTTGGATGCTTCAGGAAAAGTACTTTTCATACAGTAACGATTTCATTTCAGTCCAAGTTTCATCAA
>NW_017095938.1:0-1179 GCF_001412225.1 Nicrophorus vespilloides
AATACAATATTTGTTCGTGAAATTTCCATTTATCATAAATATCAATTATATTGCGCGCATAAAAGGACGATTTATATTAATTATACGATTTATATAAGATTAAGCTCAGGTATTTTTTACGTTGATTACACGCCACCCCATAAACACATTCATTGCGCATTTTTCCATTAAAATTCCCTATTTTTTTTGGTTTGAATTCATTCCAAAACCCGTAAATAAATAGTTCATTCTTGTATAACATCTGCTCTGAATTAGTTCAAATCATTATTAGTTCAAATTGACTTATTTTTCCATATATTTCCACATAAATTTCACATGGTTATATATTTAAGATTAACATATCTTTCAGTTGTAATATTTGGCAAGTAGTCTAGTTTGTATACTAAGTATACATTTCAAATGTTTTAACACTTAATTATGTATTGTTTTTTAAGAAATATTCGTTTTTACATAATATCTAAATACAATATTTGTTCGTGAAATTTCCATTTATCATAAATATCAATTATATTGCGCGCATAAAAGGACGATTTATATTAATCAAGTTTTTGATATGTTTCCTCGACATTATTTATATTGGTGCAATAAAAAGAAAGAAAACTCTTGCTGAAAAACGAAGAGGAGATGGAACGAAGAAGCGAAGGAACTAATAATAAAAGGAGAGTGACGAGGATGAGGGAAACGAAGGGAAGAGGAGAGGAACGCCCCCGCCGGCTAGATTAAAGCTCGTAACTCGCGAATTATTACAAGCGTACGCGCCATATTTATATCATATTAAATTAAGGCAAATGAGCGTTGTCGCAATTTAACGATGCGAAGGTTTTCCATTACCAGACGAACTCTCTGCTACAAGCTACAAAAAAAAAAAACGAAATAAAAATAACCGAAGAGTGAAAAAAAAAGGAGAAGGAAACAAGTATAATAATTCCCAGACGCTTTTAATACAACATAATGTAATAATAACGATGATATGCATACAAGTTTCTTGCGTTTCTTATTACAAACTTCGTCGGGTTTTTAGAGAAAATCTAGCTGGCTTTTCCAGCAACTATTACAACTTATTACTACTATATTCAAACAAATAGTTTAACACCAGTTTATATAAACTTAAGATTAGATAAATTTAAAAGTCATATAAGGATTAAGTAGTTTCTTTATTGAATGTATTGTTGAATATGT
>NW_017095938.1:1210-1450 GCF_001412225.1 Nicrophorus vespilloides
GAAAGATGGGTTGAGCAACAACATAATGTAATAATAACGATGATATGCATACAAGTTTCTTGCGTTTCTTATTACAAACTTCGTCAGGTTTTTAGAGAAAATCTAGCTGCCTTTTCCAGCAACTATTACAACTTATATACAAACAAATAGTTTAACACCACCAATTTAAGTTTATATAAACTTAAGATTAGATAAATTTAAAAGTCATATAAGAATTAAGTAGTTTCTTTATTGAATGTA
>NW_017095938.1:1480-7950 GCF_001412225.1 Nicrophorus vespilloides
AAAGAAAGATGGGTTGAGCAACAACATAATGTAATAATAACGATGATATGCATACAAGTTTCTTGCGTTTTTTATTACAAACTTCGTCGGGTTTTTAGAGAAAATCTAGCTGCCTTTTACAGCAACTATTACAACTTATATACAAACAAATAGTTTAACACCACCAATTTAAGTTTATATAAACTTAAGATTAGATAAATTTGAAAGTTATATAAGAATTAAGTAGTTTCTTTATTGAATGTCTTGTTGAATATGTATTGAAGATTAGAACAATAAGGATTAGTGATAAGAAATCCTTTTCGTTTCTTTCGTTCAAAAGAGGATTCCTTTTAAAAGAAAGATGGGTTGAGCAACAACATAATGTAATAATAACGATGATATGCATACAAGTTTCTTGCGTTTCTTATTACAAACTTCGTCGGGCTTTTAGAGAAAATCTAGCTGCCTTTTCCAACAACTATTACAACTTATTACCACTATATTCAAACAAATAGTTTAACACCAAAAATTTAAGTTTATATAAACTTAAGATTAGATAAATTTAAAAGTCATATAAGGATTAAGTAGTTTCTTTATTGAATGTATTGTTGAATATGTATTGAAGATTAGAACAATAAGGATTAGTGATAAGAAATCCTTTTCGTTTCTTTCGTTCAAAAGAGGATTCTTTTTAAAAGAAAGATGAGTTGAGCAACAACATAATGTAATAATAACGATGATATGCATATAAGTTTCTTGCGTTTCTTATTACAAACATCGTCGGGCTTTTAGAGAAAATCTAGCTGGCTTTTCCAACAACTATTACAACTTATTACTACTATATTCAAACAAATAGTTTAACACCAAAAATTTAATTTTATATAAACTTAAGATTAGATAAATTTAAAAGTCATATAAGAATTAAGTAGTTTCTTTATTGAATGTATTGTTGAATATGTATTGGAGATTAGAACAATAAGGATTAGTGATAACAAATCCTTTTCGTTTCTTTCGTTCAAAAGAGGATTCCTCTTAAAAGAAAGATGGGTTGAGCAACAACATAATGTAATAATAACGATGATATGCATACAAGTTTCTTGCGTTTCTTATTACAAACTTCGTCGGGATTTTAGAGGAAATCTAGCTGCCTTTTCCAACAACTATTATAACTTATATACAAACAAATAGTTTAACACCAAAAATTTAAGTTTATATAAACTTAAGATTAGATAAATTTTAAAGTCATATAAGAATTAAGTAGTTTCTTTATTGAATGTTTTGTTGAATATGTATTGAAGATTAGAACAATAAGGATTAGTGATAAGAAATCCTTTTCGTTTCTTTCGTTCAAAGAGGATTCCTTTTAAAAGAAAGATGGGTTGAGCAACAACATAATGTAATAATAACGATGATATGCATACAAGTTTCTTATTACAAACTTCGTCGGGCTTTTAGAGAAAATCTAGCTGGATTTTCCAACAACTATTACAACTTATTAGCACTATATTCAAACAAATAGTTTAACACCAAAAATTTAAGTTTATATAAACTTAAGATTAGATAAATTTAAAAGACATATAAGGATTAAGTAGTTTCTTTATTGAATAAGGATTAGTGATAAGAAATCCTTTTCGTTTCTTTCGTTCAAAAGAGGATTCCTTTTAGAATAATCCCAACCTGATTAAGCGAAACGCTCATTCGATATGTGTGTCTGTGCATTCGATAGTAGTAGTAGAAGTTCAGTCGACGGGAATTCTCGCTTAGTTAGTCTGGGAATGCGAATGCAAATTGCAGACATACTCGAAACACCTAGAAAAACTGCTGGTGCATAAAGCATTTACAGCTTTCCCTCAACATCCAGAGCTTCTCCCATCCTTTATTTCTCTCTCTCTCTCTCTCTCTCTGAATCCAGCTTCGCAGTCCTCTCCCACTAATCAGGTTTTTGAATTGAATCCTTTTCCATTTGCATAGGATATGTGTGTGTGTTCGCGCTGCACCCCTACGTTTCGTGCGTTTTAATTTTTCTCTTCTCTGCGTGCGTTCAATGCGTTCCAATTACTGCAGACAGAATGGATCGACGTTGCATGCGGGGGTGGTGAAATTTTCCGTTGCGTATGCATGGGGTGGCCGTTCTCTCGACGCAATGCGTTTCTGTTGTTTGTTAGGGGGTTGGGGTTTGCCTCAATGTAGAGCAATGTGTCGGTGGTTAGGGAGGCGTCTCTCCATCCCCTCTAACCCCTCGGGGCCCCTAAAAATAGGGGAGAGAAAGAGCGAAATCAATAGCATCATCATCATCATCCGTCCCCCTTTTATGCGTCACCCCTTTTTTTTTTCACCCATTTTTTCTTTCCTTTTTCTCCTCTTCTCACGCACACGCACTCAGTCACTCGCTCACTCGTAGTCCTGACTCACTGCCGAGGGAAGTACAACCCCCGGTAAAAAATCTGCCACGCACAACATGAAACGCATTTCCAATCCTCCAGCTTCTACTTCTACTCCTGCAAAGCACTTTCAACCACTTCAAAATGTAGTCGTGATAACTACCGCAACCGACGTTCGAGTAAAATACAAACTTTTATAGTGCTTTTTTTTTGTATATAAACAATTCCAGTAATCACAGCAAAAAAAAATACAGTTCAATATCGAAATTTGCTAATATTTATTCTATAAAAAATATTAACTAATTAATTTGTAATAACAAAAATATGATGAATTTGCAAATGAATGAATTTCAATCAACAATGTATTTTTATCAAATTATTCATATTCATATTCATATACATTACATCCAGTTTTCTTTTGTTTTTAAATAATTCCTGTTACCAAAGTCAGCATTGTCTATTTAGTGGCCATTGTTTCCTTCATTTTTTACTCTTTTTGTTTCCGACTTCCTTTGTTTCGAGTGCAGCACGACCATCAAGTGTTTGCGGTTTTTGTCGATGCACCGTTAGTACCTCCCACCTGCACCTCCCCCACAAAATGGTACTCCCGAAAACCGACCAATCCGAGAAGTCCTCGAAACGCACCCGCTTGTGTTTTTTTTTTCCTCCACCTCGGGCCATTTTTGTTCATGGCCCCCTTCGATGCACATATACACGCTTCAGTCGTTTCACCATGAATTAATACACTTTTTTCAGATTCGTTTTGAAAAAAAAAAATTTAGTTTATTATCAATTACAAAAGTCTTGTATATTATTTTCGAAATTCAATTTTTAGTATAACAAATGACGACATCTCAATATAAATTAAAGACGTATCAACCAACATAAGCTTATAACAATAAGACGAAATGTGCGCTGTTGCCTCGACTATCTTATTATTTAATTTAAATTCATTCGGCTGGAATTCGAGCGTCTTGAATCGATGTTGGAACTTCGTTTCGTTCCATCCACTGCAGAACATACGAATTCGTAATTCAATATTTATTAGGTCAACAAATTCAAAAAATTCATACAATTTTACAATGATTAAAAAAAAGAAGGTCATTGTTTTTGCATTTCTTTGTTTCTTTTGAAATTGAATCATCATTAAAAAAAACTTCATTAATTTTACTTGAAATTTAAATATTGTAAATTATTGATGATTACTATTAAAAAGTACACTCGGTTCTCTTTTTATGCGGTTTTGAAGTTATGCGGTTTTTATTTCAAGAAGCATTTTTTTTAAATAACTATTTTAGGCCATTTTGACTCGTTTTCACACAAATTGGCAAAACCATTTCATCGAAAAAGATGATAATTCTGAACGAGCATTCAAGTTTCAACGCTAGCTTCAGAATTGCATTTCTGGATATCAGGAATTGTACAAAAAAAAAAAATAGCAAATCCATCGCAAAGTTTCATCACTGATTATATTGTCAAAGGGAAAAAAATCAACATGCGAAGTTGAGACTATTTTTACATAGATCTGATATGCTGACTATCTTTTCAAGTGATGAAAGTGATTTCGAATCAGTTCGCAAATTATGCCGAACACTCTCATATAACTCAAATAATTCTAAAGAAAGAAATGTGAAGAAAGATTAAACTTTCATAAAAATTTTGTGCGATTTATTTTTATGCGTTAAAAGAGAACCAAGTGTAAATGTATATTGCGAATGCAAATTTGACGTCCTCAATTGTTGGTTCATGATTCTTTCACCGATGCGATGTGGCATTGGTATTTGATTGATTCAATTAATGAGAACGTGACGATTCTGAAGTCGAAGACGATTCTGAAAAACGCACTGTCGCAAAGAGTGCGTTTTAAGGATCTCAAATCCGCATGTGATGCACATGTCTTTCGACCCAACACTTATTTATTTATTTACTCTTTGGCAGTCTGCGGCGGACTTTCTTTTCTCAAGGTTTTCGGTGCAGAGTTGTTTCTTTATTTTTACTGCTCAATGTCTTCTATCTTTCTTATTTCTTCGAAGATTTGTACAGTTTATGAAGCTTGGCAACTAGTTACTCTCTAATCTAGTAACCGTTGCTGCTGCTGGTAGTAGTAGTTGCAGGCGTCGCCGCTGCCGCCTTCTTCCTCCTGCTGCGTTCTGCAGCAGCCGCTTTAGAATTCCTGCAGCGCGGTTCGCGCACAGCGAGGCGATGCATTTATAATTAGATGTCCTTGTGTTCGATAATAGCCTGTGTCGTTATCCTAGCATAGTTCACGGCAGGTCAGTGCTGCAAATGCATATAACTCGACGAGTTATACGCCCTCTTCTCTCTCACTCTTCACTTACAGCTTTACCATTAAAAAGCGCGCACAGAACCGAACGCAACCAACAAACAATGCACGTTTTGTTGGATCCGTGTCCACAATATCTTTTTTTTTGGATCATGGATGCACAACAACTCAAACTCAATTTCCATGGACGAAATTTCAATAATTGCATTGACAATAACAAAAACAAACAAAAGAGAAACAAAACAAAACAACAAAAAAAGTTGTAATGAAAATCGTCGGAGGCGGATTAATTAATCTTGTCTCCGTGGCAAACGGTCAACGAACCCGGCGACCGCGCACACACACAATCGCGAATTCGGTCGCACGCACGCACAAACATTTATTTAATTGCCAACTATCAAACTTCCGGTGTAATTGCATTTCCGGTACAAATCATCAACGCGGAATTTCACCTCTCCACCTCATTTTTTTTTTTATTTATTTAAAAACAACATCAACAAACAGAAAGAATGCATATAAATAACAAACATTAAAAAAAAAATATGAGTATTTCCACTTTGTCGGAAGAAGCCCGGAAATCACGGCCGATTGTTGTCTGGGCTTCTTCACGGCTCACCACCCTCTCTCTCTCTCTCTCCACATCATGTAATTGTCATCCCATTGTTCTCGAAGCAGACAGACCGTACAGATCGAGGCATCAGCAGAAAACGCATTAAACCCCAATACATGCACGAGACGAGATCCGCAAATTTGTATCTTTCACGTATTTTATTTCGTTCTTTCTTCTATTTTTCGGCGGCGTTTCGTTAAAAAATGGATGAAACCTCGTGCAGTTTACGAGGCGCCTTTTTTTTTCTGTATACCTCTCTTCAGTTTTCGACTGGTTTTACGGCGGCGGTGGCAAATAAAGTTGTCTGCATTTTTTTCCCTCCCTCGCACTTTTTTTTTTTTCGTTGTTGTTGTTCTTTCAGCAGACAGACACATCCTGCTGAAAGATGCATGGAATTTGTTTAAACCCTCCCTCCCTGAATTACACACGCAAAAATCGCAATTTTCAACTTTGCTCCAAAAAAATTAAATTAAATTAAATAAATAAAAATGTTTCCAACAAACTTTCGTCTGAATTTCCTATTCAAATTACTTTAGTTTCATCATTAATAAATTATGAATTTGTAGAATTAACAGATTTGTAGTGCAGATGAAACATATTTATTGTGAATTTTTTTTAAATGGAATTTTGTCAAAATGTTATTGAAAAATTTATAGAGGTATTCGTTTGACCATTATTAAATTTTGCACATAATTGTAAAAGTATTTAATAATAACAATGGGAAATCACGAAAAAACGGAATGTCATAAAAGAAGCATATTGATATTCCATCAATAACAAATTAGTTTACAAACTACATTTTTTTCTATAGATTGAATTAGATGTTATAAATTTAATGAAGATTTTGATCAATTTGAAGGAATATTGCAATGATAATGAAACTTCCAACTAATTGAAAACAAAATTAAAGCATTTAATAATAACAATAGGAAATCACGAAAAAACGCAATTCCATCATTTTCTCTGTCGCTTATAACAAATTAGTCTACAAACTACATTTTTTTCTGTAGATTGAATTAGATGTTATAAATTTAGTGAAGATTTTGATCAATTTGAAGGAATATTGCAATAATAATGAAACTTCCAACTAATTGAAAAAAAATAAAGCATTTAATAATAACAATAGGAAATCATGAAAAAACGCAATTCCATCATTTTCTCTGTCGATTATAACAAATTAGTCTACAAACTACATTTTTTTCTATGATTGAATTAG
>NW_017095939.1:0-25260 GCF_001412225.1 Nicrophorus vespilloides
TTCATCGAGACGCAGGTGTGTGCGAAGTTTTATCGTCAAATTTCTATGAAGCGCGCAAATATAGAATTTTAATAATCCGTAAATACAAGAAATTATTTATAATTACTAAACAATTAAAATTTTCACAGTTTTTTTAAAGTTTACTATTTCATTTTCCTTATAAAGTGTTATATTTTAATGTGGGCGAATGGTTAAGTCGTCCTATCCACGATTTCGTGGGCGCCGGTTCCATTCCTGGCCCAAATTATGGCAAATACAAACTTGTAAATATTTAAAATTACCATCAATTCCAATGAAGTTACGATAGTGATCTTCTAAGCTAGACGCCGGTCCAAATTCAACAACTCTACATATTTCTTACGCAAAGCAATAAATCATCCAAACTGCTACATAAATCTTGATGGATCCGTCGTGTTCAATTAGTTTTCCATGTTTTTTTTTTAAAACTAGTTGTAGCGGCCTCCAGTGTACACTGATTATGATTCGATGACACTCAAAAGAATCAATGCATTTGGATTTTAATGACGTAACTCGATTTCTCGTAACGTCGCAAATGCAATTAAAAATCGCCGGGCGCGTTTCGAAACGCAATTAAAATGTGCAACATTTTTTTTTGTAATCGTAAAAGCGTGCTTCGAATCGTATTAAATATATCTCATCGTCAAAAAAAAATTAATTCCTTTATTTTAAACATATTTTTATACTGATTACATTTAGTTTTAAGTTAACTAAACCCAAAAACCATTTATTTTCTAAATAATCTAAATCTGTTGTATTTTGTTGATATGTTTTGATTACTCCAAAATTTGTAAATTTACAGTAGATTATAGTGACAAAAACTACCTAACTCAATTTTATAATTATACAATTATTTTGTATTTACGTGAATTCATGTAGTTGCATGATGATTTATTTGAAATTGTCAGTTGTATATAAACAATTATATTTATATAATTGTAAAAGAATAAACGTATTTCAAATAAATTGTGAAAACGGGACAAATAGATTTATTTAATTATTTAAATATAGGCCGAGTTATTATGGCGCGTTTAACCTCGTTGAGATAATCGCGTTACTAAATAATTTATACGGACGGAATTATGTAACTTTTAAAACTTCATAAAATATGAAAGCAAACTCGGACTACGAACATTAAACATAATTCTCAATCATATCATTATCATATTGATTTAAAACTGTCGGTAAAATTTATATTCGAGACTCTCCAAAGTTGGGAACTTACTATCAATTACCGAAATGCATCCTTGGGATTTACCGTCGGAAAGTTCCGTAAATCCTTGATTTCATCAAAAGCCCTTTGGAACGCTCTCCATATGACATCACTCTACGACGCAATTACGTTCCATTTAGAAAATTGAAAAACTTTTATCTTCGCGCATTTTTTTTTTGTTTGCTTTTAATTCGCTATCATCGTTGGCTGATGAATCGTGTGCACCTCGCGCATCCGCCATTATTGTGGTACAATCGATAACGTAACAACGTAATTCAATGAATGGAGAAGGCCATTACCATTAATAATTATTGATTATGTTTGGCGGTGATGCATTTCGATGGAATGCAGAATTTTAATATGTTAAAGCAAATATTTATTCAAATTATTATTATTCGTTAATAATAAATATCGAAATAACGCATAAATGTAATTCCTTGTTTACACAAGCTGCAAATTTATAATGATTTTTAAATGCACGCTCGTTATTTATTTTACGCTCGCATTCTCTTATATGTTTACCTTTGTATTCTCAACAAACCCATTTTCCAATGCTGGTTTAATTAACGTCAGCTTTTTACATAATCTTGCTTGAAATATAATGCAAACATTAACTAATTATGATTTTCAAAACTTTTAATTTTGGCTAATTTATGTAAATGCATTCATGTTTGCAATAAAGTATATAATCCAATATTCTACCTAGGAAGAATAGTAGAGTAGTGTTAAACATGTTAACAAAAACTAATTGAACACGATGGATCCATCAAGATTCATGTAGCAGTTTGTATGATTTATTGCTTTGCGTAAGAAATATGTAGAGTTGTTGAATTTGGACCGGCGTCTAGCTTAGAAGATCACTATCGTAACTTAATTGGAATTGATGGTAATTTTAAATATTTACAAGTTTGTATTTGCCATAATTTGGGACAGGAATGGAACCGGCGCCCACGAAATCGTAGATAGGACGACTTAACCATTCGCCCACATTAAAATATAACACTTTATAAGGAAAATGAAATACTAAACATTAAGAAATCAGTGAAAATTTTAATTGTTTAGTAATTATAAATAATTTCTTGTATTTACGGATTATTAAATTTCTATATTTGCGCGCTTCATATAAATTTAACGATAAAACTTCGCACACACCTGCGTTTCGATGAATCACAGCTGCAGGTGCGTACGTATAAACAAATCCATATTTGGGCATGAAAAGAGTGCAGTGTGAACACCTGCATTGTTTAAACAATCGTTCGGAAATACGAATAGTCGCGAATCGTCACGAAGCTGCACCTGCGTATCTCAAACGTTAAACACATTTTTATATTCGCATGAATAATGCTACGTTTCGATTCGAATTTGTTGAAACGAGCGTAAATTATTACAAATTCAAACAATTATGGAAAAAATGTATATGTAAATAATGCATTTCATTCCATGTTTAACTTGAAATAATTATATACTAAACAATATTTGCCAAGTAACTTACAGAAGTACTTGTAGAAGTAGTCTCAAAAAATAAATGTTTTTATTGATTTGATTGATTGATGCAATTACTTATATAAAAATATATGAATATTGCTTGTAACTTGCCAAGTAATATTTGATCAATTTTAGGAACTTTTTGTAAAAATAATGAATTAAATTCAATAATTGTTTAATCAATTTTTATTTCAATGAAAAGTGAGAAAACATTTTGCACATTGGGCAAGAGATTTCAACGTTTTCCCGTTGCTTTTAATAAATTTTAATGTAAATAAAAGTGATAAAACATTCGCGAAATGCGATTCGTCTGCTTCACGTTTAAACAATTCGTATTTGGGCCACGACAATGATAGTTCGTTGTTTCGCACACTCGATAAGGAAGCAATAAGAATTAGGCAATTGTTTAAATAATCGTTCGGAAACGCGAAACATCGCGAATCGTCACGAAGCTGAACATTTTTATATGCGTATGAAAAATGCTGCGTTTCGATTCGAATATGTTGAAATGAGCGTAAATTATTTTACAAGAATTTTTTTGAAAAAAAAAATACAATTATTTGTAAATAACACTTTTTTTTCTATACATTAAAATCATTTATGTTGTAAAGATTTAGTATAGAATTACAAACTATTTAAATTTTAACAATTACATAGTAACCAATATTTGTCAAGTAGCTTATATAAACATATATGAATAATACTTGGAACTTGTCAAGTAATTTTACATCAATTTTAGCAAATATTATATAAACAGAAAGACACATATAAAATAAAATAATAGAATATTTTTAATTATTTCAATGAATAGTGACAAAACATTTGCGATTAGACAAGAGTTTTGAACTGTTTATGCTATTTTTAATATTTAATAAATTTGAAATGTCATAAAACATTTGCGAAACGCAGCTGCGACACATCTAAACAATTGAGCCACGAAAATTATAGTGCGTTATTTCGCACATTTGATAAGAAAGTAATACAAATTTATTGATATCGATAAGCGATATTTGCCAAGTAACTTATGTAAGTACTTGTACGTTGAAACAAACTACTTTCACTTGTACATCATGTAGAATACATTAAAATATAACACTTTATAAGGAAAATGAAACAGTAAACTTTAAGAAAATAGTGAACATTTTAATTATTTAGTAATTATAAATTATTTCTTGTATTTACGGATTATTAAAATTCTATATTTGCGCGCTTCATGGAAATTTAACGATAAAACACCTGCGTCTCGATGAATCACAGCAGCAGGTGCGTACGTATAAACAAATCCATATTTGGGCACGAAAAGAGTGCAGTGTGAACACCTGCATTGTTTAAACAATCGTTCGGAAATACGAAACGTCGCGAATCATCACGAAGAATCAGCTGCAGCTGCAACTGCGTATCTCAAATGTTAAACACATTTTTATATTCGCATAAAGAATGTTGCGTTTCGATTCGAATATTTTGAAACGAGCGTTAATTATTAAAAATTCAAATTATTACGGAAAAATATATATGTAAATAATGCATTTCATTCCATGTTTAAATTGAAATAATTATATACTAAACAATATTTGCCAAGTAAACAATATTTGCCATGTCTCTACTTCAGTTCAATTTGGGACACGCTTTAGTTATATAATCAGTATAACACTAGATCGGTTATCTGGATTTGAGTAATTGAAAATAATGAAGGTAATAAAATATAGTTTTGTTATATATATCTCCAAATACAAGATCAAACGTTCTCTGAAATAAGTAGGAAATCAACGATTAAACAATGTGAGTTTAAATGTTTATAACAAACTAGTGAACTAATTTATTTGAAATATGAAATCCTGATTATATGGATTTATTATGTAAACTTTAAAATTGCGTGGTAAAAATAATGCGTATAAAATAAAATTCCTGTTGAAAAGTTAATATACTGGCATATTCCTTGAATTCCTGAAAGCTCATTCTCGCATTACACGATACCAAAATTCGAATACGGTACAAAAATTCCATTGTCTGCTAAACGAAATTTAATTAAGACATTTTAATCCACATAATCGGACATTAATGCGTATAACGATTACAGTTAATTATGCTTTAATTAATATATTATTTTCATCCAACAAATAAAAGTAGGGAATACAAAAAAAAACAAAAAAAAGCGGTTACGGGAAAACAAAGAGAGAGATAGAGAAAAAAGGCTTTTATTTGCCTCGTTTCCCCCTCTGTTTTGTTGCTGATTTTTTTTTTAATCCGATGATTGGTACTGTCGCATGGGGATACACTGAGCACCATACCGCCCCCCGCGCACCCCTCGAAACTGTCAAGCTTTTGGGTGGGTGGAGGCAGCCGGGTTCGAATTCCCCGCCAAACAATGGCTGAAAAAGAGTCGGGTAGGCGGGGGTGGTGATGGAGGTAGATTGTAGGCGGCCAGTGCAAAAATACACATAGCCTGCTATGTAGTCGAAACGTGTGGTGCCCTGGGGGGCGGCAAAAGGGGGCGCCCTTCTCGTCGCTCCGCTCGCTCGCTCGCCATGGTTTTATTATATACAGTCGACGGCGGACGCGGCCGGAAATTAATGTCAGAGACTGGGACTATTCCATTTCCCTCTGCACTAAAACATCCTAATGGACCTATTCAATACAATATGGAGACCTGTCGGAATAAATATACTACCAATGAACGCATATAATACCCGAACATACATCACTCTACATAGTCTATATGCATTGTTCCTGATAAAACAGAATTAAAAGAAAGCTAAGCTGAAAACACGAATCTTTTTTCGAAAACTGCCAATTAATTAGTTCTTTTTTTTTGTATTCACGATATCTTCTTTAATAATAGCGTCGGGGGAGGTGGATGTGGATGTGAAGGCTGAGGCGAGTGCCGTAAAAAAGTTCCCATCTCGTACGGAATGATAATGGGCTTTAATGAGCGTCAAGTCGAGTTTGAGGTGGAGTTGGAATGGAATGATAAGCGATAACGATTAGAACATGGAGCTTTTACCCTCCTCCGGCTCACATATAAGCCCATGGCGCGCGGTTCAATTCCGGATCGCTCAGCAAATGCCCACAAATTGAGGCTGGGATTAGATAGTTTCATTACTTCCAAACGACACTTCCGCACGATGTTTAACATTATGTATCCTCACTTAAAAACAAACTTCTCGCCCTACCAGCCTCCACTCCATACACATTCATTAATCTTTAAAAGCTTCCGACGTAAACGCCCGGTCTTTCCATTAGTTGTGATTAACTTATACACAATGAACTGACCTTACTTGTGACATACTATTATTTATTCTACAAACTTCACATGTACTAGTTACGAATTTAAATGAGAAACATTTACTAAAGTACGAAAATTGTTCGAAAAGTTTCGAAAACTAAACAGACTGTACAAAACTTTTCAAAAATATAGTCTAAAAACAAGATAATGTAAAATGTAAGTAATATATCACAATTTTTACTTACTTTTTTTCAATCAATAATCATGTAATGATCATTAGAACTCGTGTTCAGTCATTGTGACTAAGAATCATAATAATTATTACATCTCCTTTCTGTTACATTTTCGTAGACCCTTTTTTATTATTTGATAGATAAGTTTGACTAACCCGAACATTTGTGGATCATGTGTGCCTGTACGACCGCATTAAAATTCAGCAAACCAATTTGCAACTGTTGCATATGTAGTAGTAGTAGCAGACTCACCAAGAACTCCATCCAAATCGACTTTGAATTATTTATCGTTGAAGCTTTTCAAAAATAAATGTTTTGTCACTGCGAAATAATCTAACTTTTTTGTTTTGATATATATTATATAGATATAATAATATTTCAACGAAATTTATTATGAATCTATTAATTATTGTACTATTTCAATGTGAACAAAGAGTAATAAATCAATGTTATAATAATGTAGCTTTTAATCAAAATTATTAACGTTTTCGCGAGCGAAAACCACTTTAGTAATTTAATTTATTTGACATTAAACGCATTAACAGTTTTTCGAACATTAATTCATTTACTTAGAAATGAATATTTCGACAGCATTAATGAATATATGTGTATTTCGAATCGATTTATAAATGCAAAATATTCTAATTATAACAAACGACCTTGCTACAAAGTAATGAATACGTGCAATTGCACTACAATTCACCTGTATGTCATCAGCCGATTTTAATAAGGCTTTTATTATATTTACCGGACCAGTAGTTTCGTATATGAAAGAATGCAATCCTTGTCTCATACATATATTCATGTCGCTGTGTTGTATTTTATATAATGGACTTTATCCAACTCGCAACGTATAAATTCAATGGCATTTTGTTCTCTCCGCACATGGCATTTATTCCGCTCGAAACGTAATAAAATATGTAACTAATTACGTCCGTGCAAAAGCTGTTCGGCTATTCTTCATTTTATAATTTCGAAAGACAAACAAGTATTGATGGATTAGCATTCCAAACACTCCACGTTTAGCACGAGTGTGATTTTCAGGCAACAACATGTTGGCCGCTGATGATTGATGTCCAATGCCCTGTCAACAGTTCTCGTGTTGTCGTAAATCGAAAATAGAAAGACAAAGAGATGAATGGAACGCACACTGTGTTTTTCAGCAGCAGCATTATTCGTAGTAAATAATAATCGATTTAAATATAATTCTTCAAAACAGTGATAAATTGACCTTTAACTTAAAAGTCATAAAGCAGAAATAGCTACGAATATTGTACTAACTATGGAATAAAAGAAAGCAGATGCCTGTACTGTTCAAGAAATATCAATGAAGAGGATTATGAAATTGATGAATTGAATTTCAATGAGAAACAGATATATTTGTAATTAATTATATAATTGCTATATAATTATATATTAAAACAAGACAATGGGTGAATTATAAATGTTTGTAAAAGATTTCACTTCATAAATATGCAACGTGGCTTAACGAATTTTATGAAACTTTCTAAATCTTTCAACCTAATACCAGCTTGTTCGCAATTTTGCAAATATTCAAATTAAGTAGCTGCCACGTGAATGACAATAGTAATTTATACATTAATTTTAAGGCGCCTTTCACAAAAATTATGTTTTATCGAAAATTTTAATTAATTTCAATTCAATATAACACAATCAATATAACAAAACGTACTTTTCACATTATTTTACCCTAATTACCAATTGTTTTTCTCATATTTTTCAACTGTCATCATAATTTCTTGTTATTGCACCTTCGATATCAACATATTATTGCTTGCGGGTGTAACTATCAAGACCTAGATTGTGGTAGTATATATCTGGATATCATTGTAGTAAACTTATTTGTATTCAGTAGTTAATCGTAGCAGGAGCAGTCGTTATCATGAGTATGGTGTGAGTATTGGTATTGCATACGCGTCGCGATAGAGAGCCGGTGATTTATGGCGGCGGCTGTGGCGTTCCGATGCCCCACGTCCCCACCGCCACCTCCGTTTGATTACCTGTATTAATATTAATGCCGCATTTGTCACGTGCGGCTCTATGGCGGCGTTGCCTTGTCGGTTAAATTATTCAAAAGCCGCTGCCGCCCCCGACCCACCAGGCGCCGACCGGTGACGGCCACCGACGACGTAAGCCCGCCGCCCCCACATCGCAGACGTTATTGTTGCGGTCCATTGTGTGCACTTTGGCCGCACTTTACTCTAATTTACAAAGGTGTTCCATCATTTTTATTATCGAATGCAACCAAATGAATTGTTCGTAATGCACGAATCGACGTAATAAATGATTCAACCGTGACCGACCTCTCAAAAGGTATATTTCGAGAAGTTTCTCTCAATATTTCATAAATTCTGCTTTTCTATAATCGAAGTACTATATCAAATAAAGCTTTTTTCAAAGTAACCTAGCATGTACTTATATGTAGGCTACATTCTTTCGAAGCTTCGCTTCATTAAGATATATTTAAAGAAAAGAAATAATACAAATTTACATATTTTATGATGAAGGAGAAGAAATCAAATTTTTGATCTTACAGAAGATTTGATCGCACTTAATCGGTTTTAGTAATCGGGTAAATTACCCAAAATTGGGTAATTTTTCTAATTTCATCTTACCAAACTCAGAGAGCGGTTCTCTGACTACTTTCCAGATCTTGATGTACAAACTGTGAATTGGGTTGTAGATCCTTTTAAATGTGAAATTACTAACATACTAGAAGAATCTCCAGGCAATTCTTGAACTTCGATCCAATACTAAATCACGTATTCAATTTGAGACCAAAGCAAATCTTGTCGTCTTTTTGGTTGTCAAGGGCTGCAAAGGCTTTCAAAATTGCACATGAGGAGGCGGTAAAAAAATTGCTGCCATTTGCAACAACCTACCTTTGTGAACAAGGCTTTTCCGCTCTAATGAACATAAAAACGAAAAACAGAAATCGATTAAACGCCGAAGACTGTATTCAAATTGCTCTTACATCAAAAATTCCCAATTTTAAAGTAATTATATCAAAACATTTTTCCAACATCATTTTTCCAAAACCTGAAGGGGTAAGTTTTCAATTAATTTCTGTTTGTTCCAATTTAAGAATTTTATTTTGTTTGTCTATTACTATTTGTTACTAGTTTCATGTAACTTTTTTTTTATAAATATGTAAATGCAAATTAATTCAATAAATAATGTTTATTTAAAATTTACATTGATTGTTTCATGAATTCAGAATGGGGGGGGTAATATCGACTTACGCAATAATATTTTGGGGTAATGGTTAAAAAAGTTCCCCGACCCGACGCGTTAAAATCCACACGAGAACGTAAACTTTGAATTAGTGAAATCTAAGATAATAAAAGTTGGAAATTTCAGTCACAAGTCAACTTTACGTGCGCTACTGTAGTTCCACATCATTTATTATTTATTTTTAATTGTTTTATGCAACAAATTAATTATAATCCAATTATAACATTAATTATTCTTTTACACTACAGTTTACGTTTAACTGTTCGTTTTGTTTCTTGAAGTCTCCAGACTACGGATCTTTGTTTTCTCTCCAAATACAATAAGAGAAGAGAAAATCATCGTCGTTGTCTATTTTTCATGTTGTTTTCTTTTGCTTTCCGGTTTTTTTTTCCTCTTCTTTATTTCGGTCGTGCGAAACGCTCGGTGAAAATTTGAATAAACAAATTCCGTATGCGAATGAGCATCCGACGCGCAATTTCCTCGCTAAACGAAACACACATACACAGATGCACATACATATACACACACACACACGTCGTACGTATACA
Source organism: Nicrophorus vespilloides (assembly GCF_001412225.1). Classification (NCBI taxonomy): domain Eukaryota; kingdom Metazoa; phylum Arthropoda; class Insecta; order Coleoptera; family Silphidae; genus Nicrophorus; species Nicrophorus vespilloides. The sequence goes on from NW_017095939.1 coordinate 9,976, forward strand.
GACGCGTATAAAATTGCGATGGCACACGGCTTTCAACCGCCTCCGTCGTAGCCGCCTCCACCTCTACAGCCACAGCCACCCCGTCGCTATGTAAAATAAGGCATTAACGCGATTTCTCTAATAATGCGACGCCGCCCAACGCGCGATAACAGTATTTATAAAGTTTCACACAGTGTAATGCCGCACCTCCACCCCCTCGACTGTCCTTGCTCTGCGAAATATGAAAAACATACACCCCCTGGGGAACTCTTAGGCTGCGGTTTGTATCACAGGGGGCGGCGGACTTTTAATAAACATTATAAACGCAAACAAAGCTTTACGCGTTTCTCTCTAGTTTTTGCCAAATCGAATCTTATATTCTTGACTCCAAGTTCAAAGTTTAAATTTCAGTACATATTGCCGATGTGAGAAGATTTTCATTTTTATTTAAATTACCGATATTTGTTGTGAAAATTTACCGGTAATATTGGTAAATTGACGATTCTAAAGTAAAGCATTGTTTTGAAACAGCTACAAGATCTATTGATAAAAATTTGAGAAGCTTTTTGAACAGTAAATCTTATATTGAAGTGAAATCAAACATTTTCGACATATTTTCTTGGTTGCAATGACAAACGCGACTACAAGACAGGATTACTTCGAACATGTCGATTTTGTTCTCATATGGACTGCGAATATTTCTGGATGAATTTGCATGTGTGTTCGGGGGGTCGAGGCGGGTGGTGTTGGGAGAACGGTGTGCAACGTTGCAAAACGATCGTAAATTTCGGAACGCATCGATTGTTTGTCTCAGTTTGGGTGTAACTAATTGGACGTAGATCGCGTGCATTTGATAGAGGTGGATGCGTGCATCGAATGCCAGTGAGTTACATATCAATTATGGATAAAATGTGCCAATTAGTATTTGCACTGGTGTACAGTAAAGCGGAATCATAAAACAATTCCATTCCGGAAGGCCGACTTTCAATATGCAACAATATCCATTGTATTTGTTTATTGTATTAAATGCGCCGCAAGCCACACATTTGCAACTGTATGCATCTATGATTTTTTTTGTCCATACCAATTGGGATTGCAAACGTTATTCATCATCTCTTCTGATATTGAATATAATGTTTATTTTTCTTTGTAAGATGTAATTCAAAACATACTGATTTGAGAAGGATGCATCGAAAAATATAAACTACTATTGAATGTATATTTATGTATGTTTGTTCCTCTTCGAATAAATACAGTATTTTTTGGTTCCCTTCTATTTACGCGTATATCCATCGTTATAATTCAATACGTCCGTCCCTCCGGTAATGCAGTTACGTTTGGAGAGGACGGCTTACGGCCCGGGAAACCCTATGAATATTTATCGACGGATTTTATTCTCCTCTCTGGTACAAATTTTTTTTGCACCCTCTATATATATATTTGTTAGTTTGGGCCCTTTCAGCATGAAATTAAAATACAGATAAAAAAAAAGAAGGAAGCTCTCGCCCGACAGCGATTGATTCGCAAAATTTGCATCGCCGCTATCCTATCTACACCTGCTACGTCGACTGGAATAACAAGTGGAATTTTGATTCGCAAATTTTGGTACAAGTTTTCTTTTTTAAATATTATTCATTGACGCAATAAAATCAGTAAATTTGTCTTCATATCATGTCTTTTATGAAAAAAAAGCATTTCATGTTTAGGTCTACATATAGTGTGGTGAATTAAGTGTCAAGACTGAAACTGGTCCATTCTGGGAAACTATGAAAGTATGGACATACATAGTATAATATCTTATACCTTAGCCTTTTCTCATTGAATTTAAAATCATAGTAGTTTCTATTTATTTTATATCAATTATTGAATTGTTCTAATGTATTTTGGTTTATTAAGTTTTCGGAAATTACAAAACGCTGTCTCAGTATACGTATTCACTTGTCTGAACAAACTACTTGATGATAGTTGAGGTAACTTTTGAAATTATTTCGTTTTGCATATAATGGATTTCCAAGAATAGAATTTCCATTGGATTTGTTTGTTGATTGCATTCGGAAATTATATGGAGTGGTGTTGTTGAAGGAGCTGAATGAGTGGTGTTGTTTGTGTGCAAATTGTGTTTGAATACTGGTTGCATGGCACGATGGCATCATAGCATGATGGCTGGCGCACGGTGGAAAGTGGCGGAGAGAGCCTCGCGCTATTTTCGACGTAAAACGTCAAGGCGTTCGGAGATAAGCTCAAGTTAATTGCGGAATTAAGTTTGCTCCAACACTCGGGGAAAAGTGTGCGTTGTATAAACGGAGGAAGAACGATATAAATTCTGAAGCCGCCGCCGGCGGCGGCGGCGAAGTCATACAAAATGTATGTTGTGTCTGCTTACTTGCCTATTCGCCTTCTGGCTGTATACACATTGCAAGTGTATGCGTGCTACCTCTTCCGATGTTTACATTGCACAAAATGATAACGATAATTGTTCTTTTTTTTGCATCTCAAGGAAGGTACTTATCTTACTTGTTTATTGGACAAGTATTACACGCCACGTCGTCTTTGCGTGAAAACACATTTGCAATTTTATGCCCTAGCGAATTGCTTTAAAAATATAATGCATCTCTCTGTTCGTTATTTGAAGCTGTTCTCACCCAACTTACAGTATGACAGCTCTTAACGCTCTCGCAAATCGAAGGCATCTCTCATCTTCAATTAAATTATATTTTATTAAATTTCACACTTCCTATATTTACTTTTACTACATTCTTTATTAACGCTTCAATTTCTAGAAATGGATCAACGACTCACATATACAATTTTCTATTATTTAAACCGTATCGAATGAAAATATTTATATATAAACACCAATGTTTTATAACAATAATAATAAAATCTTAATTACTTAGAGTTTATTTAGATATAACAATTTTGTTCATTTCGAACAAGCGTGAGATCTTATGAAATTATAATTTCCATTGCAGTTGAAAGGTTAACAGAGCAAGAAAATGAGAAGGCGCTTTCTGCAAATTCACTCGAGAAATTGCTTTTTTTTATTACTTAATTTTTCTAAAAATATCCAATTTAATACGAAATAATATTTCGGTCACGGATACACCACAATTGCCCGGACATGTTTTGCAATCATGAAACGGTGCGACAAATTCTCTATCATCGATCTGTTCGTTTATTATTATTATTATTTGCTTCCATTTACATTCGCGCTGATTTATTTTAATTGGAAAGCAGCTTGATTTTAATTTAATTACGAATTAAATGCAGGCCGCGCGCGGATTAGCGCCGTATGCTAATAATGCTTAACCAGTTGATCCTGTCTTATCTAAATGCATAATCGGCCACGTTTCGCAGCGGAAAACTTTAAAAATCGTGAATAAGGAATATCGATTCTAAGTTTTTTTCGCCTCCGCCACCACCTCCAACTTTATCGCATCCCAAGATTTTACGAGTTTATGTGCGCAATATTGCAGACCGAACAAAATTGTTTTGTGTATTTCAACTGTATACATGTGCGACGTGGATCACATACACGAGTACTAGAGCAGATAATAAAATAGTAACGATAATCTTACAAGACAGATATCGGATAATAAATATTATGTATGTTTCATAATTGATATTTTATCTATATAAAAAGCATTTATAGTAGTTTAAATGAACAATTTCATTCAAATAATATCTATTGCAGATGTTGCTTAACTTTTGATAGATGTCAAAAGTCAAATACCTTTGTGATACCATGGAATGTTAGCAACACAATTTATAAGTTTTATTGTCATCTGATTCCAAAATATACAATAGTTATTCTTTTTGTACGTCTGGCAGTTATAGGAGTCATAAGTGTGGATTTTTAAATGTGTTTTAAATGTCAAAAAGGTATTTGAAATTATATTAATATAAAATTATAACAAAGTAATTATAACTAAAAGTGTTCTTACGTAATGTATTCTTAAAGATTTATATTTTCTTTTCGCTGTGACCAAACTGATGTGATGAGGATTTCGGTCTTTTGACTCTTTTATCTGCGGAGAACAACAACATCAAATTGTAATATAAACATAAGCAATGGCACGGTGATCGGATTACTTAGATCACGTCAATATCGAAACCCGGATATTGCGATCGCTGTCAACGTCGGCGTAAGCTCGAGGAGGCTCTGGGTTAGCCGCACGTGTTGTAACCTGAGGGGGGCGGGGGTGGTGTTTCGGGCGGCGAATGCGGAGGTAGCGGAGGCAACCGTAAACCCAATTCGTTACCGTCAGAATTGCATATCTCGGAATTAATTGGACGCGATCGATAAGCGAATTAGATAATCATCTTTTAATTGCCCCCAATTCATCATGCCTTTAATGCCGGCAGACGTTAACTGCGCCCCCGTAATTAATTTCGATTTTAATTAATTTATTTATTCTATTCGCTAATTCCCGTCCGTGTACCTTCCCTTACCTTCGCTGGTACGTCTTGTAAATTAGAAATAACAAGCCAGCAGCACCCAACTCACTCTCGCTCCGGATCTCCTTTACACAACCTCACCATCCACGTACGTGTATATATATACACACACGAAGCTCGCTCTTGGGTACATTTATAAGGGAACTCGCTGTTGGTAATAAACCGAACTGGAGTAGTAAGTGCATGCATGTCGGCATTCAGAAATTAGATTATACTGCGATCTCGCAGCAGAAGCTACTGGAGGATGAGCAATAAATGCGGATCAGAGCAAGTTAAAGTTTCCACATGAAACAATTACTAAAGCTCAACGATTACTCAAGCAAGAAAACAGCGTAAATAATTTCGTTTAATCAGTAGCAATAGCAAATACACTGTGTTGCAGGGGCAGGACGTTGACGTCGATGATGATGTGCTCGCGTTTCATCCAATTTTTGCTTGGGTGTCTCAATTGTGCGCGTTTGTTCTATTGCCTTCTCGCTTTGAACATCCTTCAACAGGATCTTGTAACCGGTTTTACCAATTTCATCTTGATACGCGCTCATGTTGATATGGAACAAAGTTGGATTCATGTAGCCCAGAAGCCTTCGCGCCGAATTCAACGGTGGCAGAACGGCTTTATCATTGGTCTCGTATATTTTTCCTGTCAGCTTCAGGAACTGATGATCGGCCGTCTCCCACGCGTCCGGGTCATGATCGAGCATGTGGCAGTAGTGCTTCTGGTACGTCGTCACGTAACGCTTCTTGTACATATCGCTGACAATGGCCTTGGCCTCGTCCATCGAGTCCTCGATGTGGAGCGTCGTGTCCAGCCATTTCCCGCCTTCCGGCAGGATGGTGAATTCATCATAGACGGGTCGTTTCAATTTCCTTGTTTTAATGGGATGCTTGCAGAAATAAGTTTCGTATGTGGTTTTGAACGTTAGAGCCATTCTCACTGGGAATTTTGAAAGATCGATAACTTTATTTTTTAATTAATTTTTTAAGTGACGTCCGCTGCGACTGTCAATCTTGCCAGTTTACGCGAAACTTTGAATTTACACATCTTAAACATAAGCATACGTTTAGCAAGTTTCCCTATAAAACCGGGAATCCTGGAATCGCATCAATTTCAACTTGCGCCGATTGCGATAAGGAAAAGCAAAAGGACTTGCACCTCTGACAAAGAGTGCAGAACGGACAGTTATCAGCGATAATCCCTGCGAGAAGTTTCGCATAGAATTAACGCGACACGAAACCATTTACCCTGGCGATGTACTTAATTTCAATTGTTAATTACCAAACCGTGTACACGATAATTGGAACGCAACCAGTAAATAATTCAAGTCATGTCACTTGCACCATTAGTAATGAACGCGTCTACAACTTCATCACTGCACGAATATTTCAATTTACTCACTTTTACGCGATTCTGTATCCGTTAAACTTTATAAAATCGAAATTATATATAATAATACGTGTTCTCGGTAGTTAATTTATGGAATATTTCTTTTTGCAGCAACGAAATATAAGTTTTTCAAGAAAAGAAGGTTAGCTGCTACAGTGTACCGTCTGTTAAGTTAAGATTTTGCACACAGCTGGCGGATGTTTATCAAATTTATATAACACTCCGCATTGATAAAGTGCTCTGCATATATTACGAGCTGTTTTAGAGTTACGCAACCCGGGGGTGGAAGCGGGAGGGGTCTGGATGTATGCCCTCCTCGACATAATGGACCACGTCTGTGGAGTTTCAGTTGTATAATCTTTGGGTTTTGGGAATGTTAAGACCGTGTGTCCGTAGAGAGATATCACATTGAAAAGGCTGGCTCCCTCCTCGTCGCCGCTTTCGTCGACAAACTTGTCTTCGGATTACGATGAACTGACAAACGAACTATATTACTATTCAGACCTAATATCAGGCCGGAGTTAACTAGAAACGCTACGATTCACTTCATCAATTCGCTTTAATTAGTTTACCACTGGGGACGCTACGTTTTCTTGTTACAAATCACACTTTCAGAGATACATTAATTCATGCACGCTCGTAAATTTAACGGAGATATATTGTTATAGCTCTGCAGATAATTAGAAAAGGAACCCATTGCATAATTCATTTCCATGCAAAACATAGATCAGTTCGCAAAAACCGCATATATATTTTATGTAAACGTTCAGAAATAGAAGTAAATAAAAATAATTTCTGTCTGAATAGTAAATAATAACATTTTCCTGAATTTCTTCAATTAGTGTTTTCATTTGACTACTTTTGTTATAACTTGCTTACTTCTATCTTTTTGTTTTGTCAAACTTTACTCTTTTCGTGTTAAAATCTTTAGTTTCCAAGTCTCGTCAGCAAATCGTGTCTCTCTTTCTATCACTGATTAGGACACACAAAACTAACTAACTTTTCAACAACCAACAACTTTTCCGATGAATAGTCCGATTTCTTTATACAATATAAATTGGTAATATTGTATTAATTCTTCTGATTGAATGAAGTGAAAATTCACTTGGATAAAGACTAAAAATAACATTGAATAATACTCAATTATTAATATAAAAAATATGAGTGTATTATAATTTAAAATAATTGGATACTTTTTACCTGCATTCAACGAGTTAAAAAGATAAATTATTCTTTAAAAAAAATGGAATGATATTGCGATACTGCGTTACGTTCGAGCCGACCTATGGGAAATGGTTTACCATTAAAATAATTACTAGTATTTGCGTGAATAATATATGATGTTGTTATTCGAACTGAGCCGTATGGTAATTTATTATACATGGCACGGACACCCCGCAATAATGGATATATTTGGTCAGTGTCACACACGTGTGATATCGGGACAGGGGATAAAACTGTTATGGATTATTTTAGTAGTAGATACTACAGGCTATATAGATGGTATGGTTGTATGGTTGGTTGGAAGGCAGACAGGAGACAATGTTCGAGGAGGAGAAGACGCAAGAGGATATGATAAAAATATGACATGTAATTTCGGAGCACGGAGCGTTGATGTGAGCACACTTATTGCCCTACTCCTCCTTCCTCTCGTTATGTGCGCCCTTTGGAATATCTCCCAGCATCCTGCTCTTTGTGTCGGTTTTCCCACGACGTTCGAGCCCCATCACGCACGAGATATTCCTTACAATTACATCAAGACAATATTACGAATTTTTAATAAATCCTTTTTGTCTCCGAACACAGAATCCGTAAAATGGCCCTACCTTTTATATACTTATATAGTATTATTATATAATCGATAGATTTAACTGTATTATTAAGTGAACTAATAACTTTATAACTTTTGAACTCTCATTCCACTTCTACATAGTAGTTTCTCATAATTAAGTAATGAACAGTATGATTGCAGGATTCATAATAAATATTTGTAAATGAATGAAAATGACTTAATTTTCTTATTCTAAATATATGATTTCTTTTGATTTCAGGTTTACCCAAGAGCGCTTATACGACATCGCTGAAGAGGTTCCCAAATTCCGAAAGCAATCACGTCCTCGCCGACTGCTCTTCGACGAAGAAAGTGTGGTCGCCGTGCCAATGCAGACTGGAAATATGCGTCGGCTGGTATCCGTGCGGTCTGAAATATTGCAAAGGCAAGGGAGAATCGAAGGACTCGGCGATGTCCTACAGATGCGGCATCAAGACCTGCAGGAAATGCCACCTGTTCTCCTATTACGTGCCGCAAAAACAGACTTGCCTCTGGGACGAATGATAGTGATTACCTTGTAGAACATTTGTTGCCTTACATTACTAATAATTCGAATACACTTTATCCCACGAATTCCATGTTACGAAATGGCTATTCCGACAAACTAATAAAAACACTAAATTAACTAATATATAAATATATAAAAGTCTATTTTTTCACAAGAGATGATTTTATTTTGTATCCAGCGATGTATGTCTTTAGATCATGAACAAACAAAAAAAAAACATAAGCTATTTCTACAATCATTGTTTGGTATTGTAAATAAACAACTATTATTTTTGTAAATTTCAAATTCATCATTAATCAATTTCCACCGTTCAAACTCTTCCATTTTAAGATAATTTCAATATTAAAAGGTTTGATTTGATTGTTCATTGAATCTTAATTTGCTGCAATTGAAGTGGAGATATTTACAGTAGCAGACAAGAGGGCATGCAACGCGTATTTAGTTTAAGTTATCACGGGTCTTCTGCATTTGTTGGCATGTGATTTCGATCGATGGGATATTTTGTATGTGAGGAGGAGGACGTTGTAACGAACCTGCGATTGTTTGGACCAAAATGCCTTAGGTGTGTTAAGAGAGAGAGAGACGATGCATTTGCTTGCCAATTTTAATTGAATTACAACTGTAATCCGTATAGTCTATAGGCTAGTTAAGTTTCTACTGTAATAGATTTAAAGCAACCATCCGTAAATAAAGAAAAAAAAAACAGAAAAGTAAATTAATGTACATTTTAGGAAATAAAATAATGATTAAATAACACTTATATATTAAAGTTTAAGAGTTTAACGATAAGGTGTGTGGATCATGTTGTATATATTTGTATAAAAACAAAATTGAATATGAATTAATGTACGTTGATTTGTTGGTGTTTTTATTTATTTATTCTCATTGCGACAGTCCAACAATAAACTCGTTTGCAAGTGGGTTGAATGTGTTTTCTTTATGAAAATGTACGGTAAGTATAAGATTTAATAAAATGAAGTGGAATTTATTGTAATTCGATGTGTATGTGTGCACGTTTGGGGGGTTGGATTGTAATAAAAGTAAAGTAAAGTTTACGATTCGGGGAATTAGGTTGTCCACGGCAGATACTTTGCGGTGGTATTAGCGGGGAATTGCAAGTGCAATTACTTTTCTCGCCCTTCCTTTAGTCGTTCCTCCCTTTTTCTTCGTTGGGCCTTCGTTGGTTTGCCGCCGAAAAGCTTCCCCAACCCCTGAGCCACACGTTCTAAGAGGACTAAAAAGGAAACACAATTCGCTTTCCTCTCGGGAAGAAGGGAGAAAGAGGCGAAGGCCGCGCATCCCCTAAGTATATAAGAACGCGTCGGGAATCGCACAAATCTTTCCTGATACCCGAGGATTTGTCCAAACGAGATCCAAGCGCGAAATGCTTGTTTATATACACGAACGGACACACTTTTAGGATAATACCGAACTTTCTCCTCTCCTTCCGTGCTGCACAATTCTTCTCTTTTCTTCCCTTCGTCGTATTTTTCCGCCAAACTTCCTGTCTCTTCCATCCGACGAATAATAACAAACTCTGTTTACACTTTAATTAGCACTACGCCAAAAATGTAAACCCCAGCGAAATCTTTAACCTTTCAACGCTCTCAAGTTTTAATTAATTAAAACGTTCTCCTCGAGAAAGTTTTCCAGGAACATTCTGGAAAGCGACGACGAATTTATTGCGACCGCAGATCCCTTTTACATTAATCCAGCGTCTCTCTGCCATCACGATCTGCGCCACCCACGCATATTACCTGAAAATCTCTACCTTTGATACCCACCCATACAAAATTTAATTAACTTCCCGATCAGAACATCAAAGTGATTCGCATTATTACCTTTTTCTCTAAATTGATACTCTCGTTTTATGTCATTCTTTATCCTTCATATTGAGTCAATTTTTCGCATAAGCTAAACACAAACAAGTATACAACACTTATTGATATGTTTAAATTACATAGAGAAATTCACAAACCTGATTCTAGTATTCTTTATTTGATAATGTATCAATGTTTATTCCACTTTGTAATGTGATTTGTTTTACAATTTTATGGAAGCCTTTTTGTGTTATTTATAGAAATGCTCCTTGGAAAGACTTTCGCAAATCGATTACATAACCAAAACTGTTTGTGCAGAAGCAACGAACATGAAAAGAATGCCTTCTATTATGATAATAATGATGATAAAACGAACAAAAATGTTTATTCTGCATATCACGACTAAATCATGTTTTTTTTTCTGTATGTTCGCCCGCCTCCCTTGTGTCGGGACTGAATTCCATTCAACGTAACTAGAATTTGTGCCCTCGCTGCGCATACACAAAAAAAAAGGAGCATAAAACATACACAAACACATCCGAAAAAAAAAAGGAAGAAATTAAATATTGTGCCGACATGAAAGCACGAAACAAATCAAATTATTTACGTAACGCCGGATAAATAAAATCAAATAAAATATAACGGTACAGTTTTAAAAGAACATTTGGTCAATTGATTTCTGTAAAATTTCCAAAAATATTGTGTGATAAATTCGAATAAATTTATAATAAATATATAAAATTATTTGCTGGTGCATTGGATTTGTCCTGATTACGCTTTAAATGCTCAATTAAAAGTTAATATATTACGACGTGAACCCTTTTCACATTTCCCAGAATAATTAGTTTACTCGGAATGAAACTGAAGTCATTATTAAACGCTAATGCTATTTCGAGCACTGTTATAATTATTTAAGTTTAATTACTAATTCGCTCCCATTAATTACTCATTATTATTAGCAATTGTGCTTTCATCATTATATGCGATAATCTGCTAAAATAAATATATTTATTTCGTAAAATTATATATCTTCATTCAAACAAAATTCTATTAAACATTAAGTCCCAAATCAGTAAGTATTCAGTAATACTTTGTATGATCACAAATATGATTTAGCTGTAAAAAAACGTTTGTAATATGCATTATAATCAAACTGTAGACTTTAATGCATTGATTTTATCGTAGCAGATTTGATTGTCCTTTGAATTTGAGATGAAGGGCAATAAAAAATTTACACATAAATGTATATAAAAAGCAGGGAGGGCTGCTAAACAAAAGGGTTTAAATTATGCATCGCTCTATATGAGCCTTGGCGGATGAAATATTCATGAAATGATGGTGATCAGGGTCCACACAGCATCATCAAATATTACTGAAAAGTTACGAAAAATATTTACGAAAAACTGTTATACAAAATGTTCGTTCGTGCAGTCTTCATTATTCCACGCAATGTTACATCTTATAAGTCTGTAAATGTTCCGGCTCGATGCGAACTTTGCACAAAGTTTCGAACGCTCTCGATATCGATCGTGCAGTACTCGTCAAGTAAACATACTAATATATTGAATTTGCATCCCCCAGGTGGGCAAAGAGTATTTCTGTACGAGGCTAAATTAATTGCTCTCTCCAACACTAATAAACGAACTTAACCGAACGCAATAAATTAAGATTGTTTCTCGTTCAGTTTTAGACTTGATTATAGACAGTTGATCAATGTTATACCGCTAGCACATTCCATAGTTTTTTTTTCAATTTGGGGTAATTTACCATAGTGAATTAATGCCAGGTGCAAATGCAGTTGAAAATGAAGAACTATTACATTAAATTAATATTCTTGATGTATATTAAATTATATAACTGTGTTATTATTATGGAAATGGTAATAATTTATGAATTAGTATTTAAATTGATAAATCTAATGGTAAATAAAGTGCATGAATATATTGTTATTCAATAAATAAATAAACGAGTGATAGAAAGGAACAAATTGAGCGTCCGTTATGTTTGTTGATAACATGAATTGGAAATACGGCAAATACACACATGCAGTTTTGCGTCAGCGAATGAACAGTTTGTATTTGAAATGTATATTGTTGGGGAAACAAATAGGCGATTTTGTTGAATTTGATGTTTGTTCAAAGGGAGAGGAGGATCAATTCGCCTGAACACTGAATGCTACACGAGCCGAACCGTTTTATTTGTACATAATACATCCATACGAATTATTAAATATTTATTTATGGGAAATGCGAACCGATACATATGGGAGGTTGAGGTTCGTTAACATAATTGCACGAATCGATGCGGATCGGATCACAATGTGACGCACAATCATTACGCAACTGGAAAGAAACAAAGTGAAACTAATGAAGCGTAACGAGTTCAAGAATGACTATGAAAAGAGGCGAGATGTAGAGGATTACGTAATTCGCGTGTTGGGGGGTGTTGGAATACAAAAATTGAGGGGATGAAAGAGAGAGTCGGAAGGAGGAAGTAAAAAAGATTAGAATAACCGAGAAAAAATATGATGCCCACGGGGATGATTTCGTTCCAGTCGGCGAGTTTAGACTATTGCAGAAAAGAACAATGGACTCGCGGATGTACACTTTTCCTTCCTTTTTTTTCAGTATTTCATTGTTGCCGCCTCCTGCGTTATTTAATCCTTGTTTCTAGTGCAATAGCCAGTATTGTGGGGGCCAACAGGAGGCACTCAAATAATAACGGAAACGGCGAAGGGATTTATGGAGAAACTGTAAAAAAGAAAAGGAAATATAAAAAAGTATAATCTAGCGTTCGCGTCCAACGGGAAGCGGAAAACGGATGGAAAAACATTTGAAGGTTAAATTATTCATATTCAGATTTTCCGGGAGGACGAAAGGAAGGAAGGCGTAGGTGGAGCACGTCGTTTCCATAGATTATTATTGCGTTTGCTTGCATAGGCATCCGTCACGTTCTCCGCTCTCCCATTCATAAATAAATAAAGTTTACTTTTGGTAATGCATCAACGACAGTACTGCCTCTGCACGCCTGTAAATTACATAGAAAACTGTTCAGCAAATATCTCTTTTGAGGATTATAAAATTCAGTTATAAGTGTTCAATAATTAATCGAAAATTTAAATATCAAAATGTATATCAATTCTGAATAAATTTTAATCAAAAAAATTTATATTTGTTTTGAAATTTTCGAATTATGCGAGGGATTGCTCTAAGAAATCAATATATTGGGTGAAGTTCTGTGCCTTTTGTCCCATACATCGAGCATCTTCTTGAGATCATCTCCAAACGGTTTTCTGGCTAATCTTCAGTTCCTGGGCAATGGAATAAGTGTTTGCATGCCGATCCAATTCGACGATTTCCATGATTTTATCAACATTTTCCACGATTGACCTACCAGAAATGTCTCATCTTCGACATCCATATTACCAGAACGAAAGCTTTGGAACCAACGCTTTCGATACTGTTTTGATCCATAAACAAAAGAATTTTTTTGGCCGCCTGCTCTGCTTTTCCCCATTGTAGTAGTGAAGAATGTATCGAATTTTCTCTATTTTTCTACCTCCAATTTGGAATGCTCTAACACACAACTGGATTCACTAAACACAAAACTGTCGAAGAACTTTTTTTAAAGCGTTATATCGCCTTTAAGTCGCAGTATAGAATGATAAGATCCAACTTGTAGATCGTGAGATATGACTCACTAAAGCCATCTAACTAAAGTCTTAAAAGTTTTTACTTCACCTATTATAATATAATAATTTCAGTTACAGAACAGTCAGTTTAATACTGAAAACTACGGAAAGTATAGAGCGTAATTATAAATAAAATTTCTGTAGGATGTGGGGTAATTCGTACAAATGTTGAAGCGCATTTACATATATAAAAACCCATATTACGTAAAGCCGTTGTTCGGCCGTCAGTGCGAGAAACAATGGAACCGGCAGTTTCGATAAAATAGCATACCATAAAGTTGAATTAACAATTTGATAGCTTATTTCCCCAACCGGGCTTTCATAATCCAGAATAATGCATACCGTTGCATCTGCTTATACCGCATACTCGGTCCACCAAACGTATATATTTCTTTTTTAGTATTTTACCCAAAAAAAAAATAACTAATTCAATTTCATTGTACTAAATTTAAAAAGAATAACATAATAAGTCTTTACTCAGGTGAAATAAAACTATTTATTAACATACGAATAGAATCGTACAATTTCTACAATATGTAAATACAAAATTTAACTTGTTGATATAATTTCTATAAACTCTTTGAATTTCTCTAATCCGCTTCTATTTACATCGTAATAACTTAATTCTTCCGCTCGACCGAGCCACGCTGTGATATTAGGATAAGTGTCCCCGATAGGAACTAACAGATCCAATGTAGTAACCGAAGATATTAAACTGAAATCGGCTATTGTGATAGAATTTCCGCAGACCCAATCTTTGTCGATCAAGAAATCATCGAGAAATTGATAGTTACGATGGGCAAGGGATTTGCATGTCTCATCAGGCGTTATTGAATCTTTACACATGATACCCTCCTATAAGCAATAGCAATCAGAAATAATTGATTATTATAACAACAAATTGTTTACTTACCCCAATTCTTCTTACTAAATAGAAGATGCAGCCAGAATCGAAATGGAGCCTTTGATCCACTAAAGATCTCTGCGCTAAATCTTTCGGATAGAGGGATTCGCAGTCTCCACCATATTTGCCTACGAGATATGCCATAATCGCGTGGCTATCCCATATCACGATATCGTCATCCGTTAAAGTGGGAATTGTATGTTGTGGGTTCATCTAAATACAATTAATTTAATAAATAGATTGAATTGATTTTGTTAATTACCTTCACTAATTCGGGACTCATATGATCTCCTTGCAGCAAATTAATTTCGATGTGTTCTAAATTTAAACCAATTGCTTTCTCACATAATAAAACAGCTCTGCTTGGTGGACCTACAGCGGTGGTGTACAATCTCAAAGCCATTTTCCCGTTTGCTTTGAGCTCCTCCAAACTAGTCCTCATTTATATACTAACCATACGCACTTATTTATTCAAAGCATTTTTACGTTTTATTTAAAAATTAATGTTCAATTGCCTATGAGACAATCGACATCTGCTGTGACTGTAATTGGATTTCCCAAATCTGAAAAAAACTCATTAATTTTTTCTCTCATGCATTAAATGAATGATCAACGCTTCCAAAATCAATATTGTCTTTTTATATAAGTAACGTCGTGGATGAATAAAGAATAATAGGGAATCATAACAATATATTTTCTATATACCATAT
>NW_017095939.1:25279-26524 GCF_001412225.1 Nicrophorus vespilloides
TATTTTATACAACGAAATGTAACGTCGCGTGTTATGTGCAATTCCATAAAATATTACCCTCAATTGCATTCCATAATTCCACATTTATTTTCATTTTCTGTGCTTGTAAAATTTGATAAATTCGCCCGTTTAAAATAAACTGTCCATATTTTACGTTTAACAGGGCCAAGGGGAATGTGCGGGGGAGGGAAGGGAAACATTTTTTCATATTTCAAATTCACGTGGTGGTTCGTTTTCCCAGATATATGTTTTCAACATACACGTTTCCTTTTATATATGTATGATTTATTATATGTATATGTTACTGTTCGGATAATTAATCGGTTAATATAAAGAAAAATAGAGTAAAAACACTGAACAATTTAGTATTTCACAAAATTATGAAATAAGAACATTGTCTCGATGAATGCGTATGATCACATTTCTTTTAGTTTTCAGAGCATTCATTGTTTCAGATCCTCTTGTTGTGTCCAACCACTAAATTATAGGTGATTAACAGAATCAATATGCAGAATAAATAGATCCCACGGAAGGCAGTGACCGTTTGTAACATTCCTTCCTATTTTCAACTGATAAGACCAAGCTGAAGAATAGACAGATCCCACGGAAAACAGTAACCTGAAGCGGTGTGTTTTCTCAAAACCTTGCCTTACTCCTCAAACTCCCATCCCGTCCGTATTAATAAGAATTAACTTTGTAAGTACAATGAGTATTTAGAAGTGATCTCAATAAAACCGTCAAAGATGAACATAGTCTTATAAGAATCTTAATATGATAGTCTAAGACAGCGGTCGGGGAACCGGGGTAAATTACCCAAAATGGGGTAAAAATTAATTTTTTTTGGGTAATAGGGAAATTTTTCTAATTTCATCTTAGCAAACTCAGAGAGCGGTTCTCTGACTACTTTCCAGATCTTGATGTTTAAACTGTGAATTGGGTTGTAGATCTTTTTAAATGTGAAATTACTAACATACCAGAAGAACCTCCAGGTTTGGCAGAGGTAATTCTTGAACTTCGATCCAATACTGAAGCACGTATTCAATTTGAGACCAAAGCAAATCTGTCGTCTTTTTGGTAAAAAAAATTGCTGCCATTTGCAACAACCTACCTTTGTGAACAAGACTTTTCAAGAAAACATAAAAACGAAAAACAGAAATCGATTAAACGCCGAAGACTGTATTCAAATTACTCTTACATCAAAAAGTCCGAATTTTAAAGTAATTATATCAAACATGAAGCAACATC
>NW_017095940.1:0-4106 GCF_001412225.1 Nicrophorus vespilloides
GATTACAGCCATATAAAACCACAGTAATATATCGATACTTGCTAGATTCCCCAAACATTCAGCTTTCATATCCATCTTTTGGATTCTTTCTATGTATTATAGTTATCGAGTAAATCAATGAAATGTAAAAACACTCCTTTTTCGTGCATTTTTTAAACTTTGAAAGCGAATTACAGCCAAACGGCTGAACAATATGTATTTGTTTATAATGTATCCATGATGCAGGTTGCACAATGAGAAGGCCTGCAAGCATTTGTGGAAATGCGCCGTGGAGCATCACGGTTTCTTCAGACTTCAAGCGCCTGTCAAAGGTCCAACGGCTCGCCAGAACTTTTTCCGGATGGGTTCTCGTTTCCGCTATTCCGGTCGAACCGAGTATCAGAGTACGCATCAAAGTCGTCCACGGCGAGTGGTGCAGCTCGAAAGAAGACCGAGCCAAAGGTACATTCATTACAATTACAATTTAGATTGCACACCAAAAGTTTGTTATATCATTTGATCAGGTACAGCAGGAGGCAGAGCCACGTGCTTCGGGAGAGGTTACGGGAACAGCAGAATTCCGGAACGGTGCAAATCACGGAACTTGCGGATTGCATACAGCCTTCGTCGAGTCGTTGCAGCGAACGTTCAACGAAATCGAATGCCACCGAAAGCGAGCCTTACTATTGCAAAGTCTCCAACGACAACACGAAGACTCTCACGCCTACGGTTAATTCCCATAGGTAAGTTGTTGGAAGAAAAGTATAATTTGTACTGATAGTTTTGCTTCAAGTCCTGTACTATCGATGGGCGGTAGCAAAAACGGCACGCTGAAAAGGAACAGAGCAGCATCTTCTCCACCCATCAGTCCGACGCTTTCGAATGCAGACAGTCAGCTGGACGTGCTGCTGAAGAGCCTCGCCAAGGAGACGCTAACCGGAATCCAGATGGACGAAGCTCGAAACGTTGCAACGTCTGAAATCAACAAAATTGACGGTAAATACATGATTTCTTACATCATTTAGTCTTAATCTTTATTTTTCGTAGATTGCGATGCCGCCGCTTTGAAGCTGTCTTTCGACATTCCTAATAACATAAATAAATACGCAGCCGGGATGGGCGGTGCAAAACCGATACCTCGGAATCAATTGAAATGCAACATACTCAAAGGTTAGTGCTCTTGAGGTAATCAATTAAATTGTAATATAATTACGTGGTTGTTTGTAGCGAAAGCAGAGGATGAGTTGAACGTAAACGTGACGAAGCTGACGAATCAGATGTTCGTGGCTGCGGCGAACAATGACGAGGAGAATATGAATTCTCTCAATGCCGCCACCTTCATATCGGTCGTAAGTATATTATATAAACGCTTCTCTCTTGATTCTGTAAATTGCAATTTGCTAACAACATTAGGGCGGCGACAAATTGACGTTGTCCGTGAGCGGTCCCGCGCCGCCGAACAACCAGGACCTCGTCGAAGAGAGGAAGAGATGCATCACGCCGGTAACGGTCACCTACTTCGGACAGTCCGACGGTGGTAAATTGGAACGCGTAATGTTGAACGAGAAGCAAGGGCAGCAGCAACCGCTCAGTTTACTCAACGGCAACTGCATCGAAGATTTCGATGAAGCTGTTGACGAACCTCCGAAGAGCTCGAACCCATTCGTCACGACGCCCAACACCAATCCTTTCCACGAAGCAAATCCGTTCCTCTACAGCAATCCCTTTCAAATGGACGCGATCGCAACAGACTCTGAGGTAAATCCGCTTTGCTAGAAGAAATACAACTATATCATTATATTAATTTGATTGTAACAGATCGATGGTTCGTTGGGAAACGAATTCGACAGCAATTGGAACGCCGCAGTGACGACTCCGAGTTTCAGCAATCTCTCGCCCTGGCTGGTGTCACAAGATATCGTCAGTGCTCCGGTTTCTAAAGTGAACACCACGGAGACGACGATCATTAAGAAATCTGTTATAACTACACAGCTTTAAAATTGTACGTAATGTGATATGAAAACGCGGACGCGACGAATTTGAAAGCAAAACAAACAAACATTGTTATTGTTATCCATATACGAAATGATAAAGAAAACTTGAATAATTCTACATTTTATCTCTTCTATTTTTAAATTATTGTAAATATTCGTTGAATTTTTAGATATATATGGTGTGTCCATCTCCCAACAAGAGTGGAAAGTTTAAATTTTTAGATAAAACACATTTTTTAATTTAACCGAAAAGTACGTAGACGGAATTATGGTATGGAACAAGCAAACGTATTATGTTCTTTTGACGAAATTAGCAATCACGGTTTGCTATAATTGTGGTTGAATTTCTTCAGCAATACAGGACTTGATTTTAGTTTAGAAAATAGATTTACCACTCTTGTGTTATGTTCTCTACATTCCTTCGTCTGCGCTCATTTTGTTCTTCGTTCCAAAGTGCCATCGACGTTCCAGAAAGTGCCTTCTTCCACAATGTGTACTTCACGTAAAGAACATGATCAATATTTTGCTATATTAAATATATATTATATACATGTATTTATAGTTAGAGAAAATTATGAAAAGAATAATAAAACATTTGTCCATAAACATTTTATTATGATAACAGAAGAAAACCTATTTACAAAGTAATGCTGAAACCAGTATGGACGTATGGTAAATAGTCGTAATTGAAGGAAACAATTACTGTTTGCGAGTATACATTTTATTATAAGAATGTAATATAAAATGTATAATGTTAGTAGTGTATTCCAGGCTCTCCTTGGCCTATATAGTTTATTCTTTTTGTTTTCGTCTTCACTCCTGATGAAGGTACAGGAACATCAGTATCACTTGATAATCTCTGCCCACTCGTACGACTCTCGTCAACTCTACTGTTACCATCTACCCTGAAACTACCACTGGTCAATTCTGGATTACTTCCACTACCGTATCCTCTGTATCCACTCGTATATCGCGAATCACTTGAATCAACTATACCATGACACATATAATTTCCTCTATTTAAATCTTCATTTCCCTCGGACCTTCCACTTTGTCCTCCTCTGTAATCATTGCGACTAAACTCGTTTGAATCTTGCCTCAATGAACTGCCCCTGTTTGTATCGTATCTTCCAGTGGGTCTATCTTGATACCGAGTTTGACCATCAGTGCGACTGCTTTCTTGCCTTTGTCCAAAAGCACTACCATCATGGGTATCTCTCGATCCGTAACCCCTGTATCTGCTGCCACCAGCATCATCTTCGGTTCTACTCCTTGTTGAATCTACCGGACTAGGATATGGTCTAGCTCTAAACGGATAATATCCTACATTTCCAGTGTTATCATTTGTTCCTTCACCTGTAGTTGCTTCAATAACATTTCCTCTTCTACTTCCACCCTTTACTCCTCTTTGACTACCACCGCTTCCTCCATATCCACGTCTAAGCTCGATGTCATCTTGTGGATAATTACTTGCCACGTAGCAATCACTACTTGAGATGTAAACGAAGTTAATAAGGGCTAACGAAATCTGTAAAGAAAAAATTAATTTATAAAAATTGCAAATAAAGATTATTCATATTAATAAACATCTTATATAAATGAAATATATAAATCAATAATTAATAGTTAACAAAGAAATAATTTATTATCGAATAAAATGACTTACGATTAATTTACTGTACATCTTTGAATGATGCACTTCTTCGCAATAATCATGAAATGAGCATAACCACTTTATATAAACCAAACAATTATCTCCAGTTCATAGTTCAATTTTTTTTTTGCGATAAACTCAGATGTGCGTTGTTAGTTTAGTGTTGTTTTTATTTATTATAATTTTCGATACATCGATTGCTCATAACAAGATTTATTATATATTCTCTGCCAATAAAATGTATATAATATAAGAATAATTAAGTCAGCTAAGAGGAGAATTAAGAAGCAGATAAATATTGATATGTATCTTCTAGTTCGTAATTTGGTTTACTTTACTTGCGTACATACAATAATAAATCGCAGAACTAGAGACTTGACTGTATAAAGCAGCGTTTTCTAAGGGGAGGCGCGAATATTAGTAGCAGTGAGCAATTTTCCAAATATCTGCTAAAGTATAGATACATTCCTGTGCTCTTA
>NW_017095941.1:0-1323 GCF_001412225.1 Nicrophorus vespilloides
GGATATTCCGCCCATTTGGCCGCTCCAGTTGTTGCCCATCACGGTGTATACTCTGCCCATCACGTCCCAGCCGCTTACCCAACCACCCACGTTCTTCCGACCAGCGTCAACGGAGTCCCATTGGAAACCCCAGAAGTTGTAGCCGCTAAAGTCAACCATTTCGCCGCTCACGCCGAAGCTTTGACCCGCAACGCTCACGCTCTTCATTACCGTAACGTCGTGGAATCTTCGCCGCCGCTCCTCTGGCTTACACCGCTCCAATCGCTTACCAAGCCCAACATTTGCCGCTCATCAACGGTGAAGGAGTACCAGTAGAACCGCCGAAGTTCAACACGCCAGAGCCGCCCATTTGGTCCACAAAGTCAACGCTCAAATCCGCAACGGTGATTACCATCACGTGGTAGCAGCCCATACACCAATTGTTTCCGCCTACGCCTACCCATATTCTTACGCCACCCCATTGGCCCACTACTACTAATACTAAGAAGAATTTACCATTAACTGTCAAAATGTGATTCCAATGTAAATACATCGTAGGCATTAATTTATCAATGCCGAAAATAGTCAATTCAATAAACGATTTATAACTATACCACATGAAGTTTACAATTATTTATGCAAGTTAAAAATTACAAATTTTAGAAAGTTACATTACATTTGCAAATAAATTAAACGTAACAATCAATTGTCTTTTAGAAAAATTTCAATTCTTATGTAAGAATTTATACAATTTATTAGTTTTCGATTTAATTTTTTTTTTTTGAAAAATTTATTGAAGATTGAATTTTTTTTTCAATCGTTAAATAATTATTATATTTTAATAATTCATTCATGGAAAGTTAACAGATTAATATCTTATTTTTATATTATTACTAAGAATCTAATAAGCAAATAAGATGATGGAACGTTAAAAAGAAATATTTAACAAACTGTCATGAAAGAAACGTTACTATTTTATTCTACTGTTATTACTTTTCTATTCAATCTATATCATTTTATATTTAATAATTATTAATGAAGAACGTTCAAATTTTATTACAGAAAAGCGTTTTTTTATAGATATAGAAAAAATCGAAAATAAATTGGAAATTGCTAAAAATTGTCATTTCTCTCAATAATTTATAGTTTTATATAAAATAAAAAGCCTACTTATTGTCAATAAATTATAAATGCCATGAAATGGCAAAAAAATACAAAAATCTGATTAGTATGTGCTAATTAGATAAAACGACAAAATATTAAGCAAATAAAATGTTTTACAATTTGTCAGAAAAGAAACGTTACAATTATATTTATTTTCTATCAAATTTATATCAATTAATA
>NW_017095941.1:1336-2076 GCF_001412225.1 Nicrophorus vespilloides
AATTTCTTGAATTTATTTTAGAAACGCAGAAAATAAGAAATTTATTTTCAATTTTTGTCAAAGCTTAAAAATGGGGATTTCATTTCTTGATATATATTGAAAAAATATTTCAAATGAAATCATGTTTTTATTAACTGTATATATTTGTTTGCTTTCAATTTACTATTAATTGCTGGAAGTGAATAAAATCTTTGATCACAAAAAAATTGTTTTAAGTGGAAGTTATTTGTTTGTAGTGATTATTTGCGTGTCTGCGTACCAAAAGAGGTGAAAGGAACCTTGAGTATACAACATTTTCGGTAGATATGTTTGGGTATAAAAGCTATTGTGGCCGGTGGTAGAGCACAGTCAATCCAAACAGTCCTTTAGTAAGGAGGTTTAAGGAAACTTGAGAATTACAAACATGAAATTCTTCGTAAGTTTAATTGATTGATTGTAATTGTATTTTTTGGGTTTTAATTGGTTTTTGATTGTAGGTAGTATTTGCTTGCGCTTTGGCCGCTGCTTCTGCTGGATATGTTGCTCCAGTTGTCTATGGAGCTCAACATCTTCCTCTGATTGGAGCTGATGGTGTCCCAGTTGATACCGCTGAAGTCCAACACGCTAGGGCTGCCCATTTGGTCCATAAAGTCAATGTAGCTCGCAACGGTGACTACCTTCATCATGGTCTTGTAGCTGCCGCTCCAGTTGGATATTCCGCCCATTTGGCCGCTCCAGTTGTTGCCCATCACGGTGTATAC
>NW_017095942.1:0-2962 GCF_001412225.1 Nicrophorus vespilloides
TATGAATCTCTTCAATTAGTCATTGATGCAGTAAACCGAATCCGAAACAACGCGTTGAATACTTTCATCAATAACTCCTTCACACTGAAGTACGCTGGCTGTCGAACGGCTTATGTTTGACAAGATTTTTTGCATACTAAAGATAAAATTTTAAAAGACAATTTAATGAAGTGGAAAACAGACATCGCCTATTTAACAGATTTGTTTACAAAATTTAATATGGTTAATTTGCAGTTACAAGGCGACAGTCTAAATTTGATTAGAACAAAGTCCATCTTATCGGCATTTCTTGCCAAAGTTAAACTAATAAAGCAAAATATTGGACGGGGCGAATTTTCCCAGTTCCCCAATTTGTCACAGACAAACTGCCAGGAAGACGACGTTTCAACCTACGTTCAACATTTAAATGCCCTCTATTCAGATTTAGAAACTAGGTTTGAGGACGTTTTGACTATGGTAATACCACCGTGGATAATTAACCCATATGGTGACATAGAAGAAACGAATGTCATAATATAAGAGGAACTGACTGAACTAAGTACAAACGAAGAACTTAAGGTTCAGTTTAAAAACGGATATCAGCAATTCTGGCTGCAAAACAACATACCCGTTCCGTTACTTATCCCGTATTATGGAATAAAGCGAGGAAACTTTTAATTTCCTTTCCATCGTCATACCTAGTGGAAAGGGGGTTCAGCGCTGTTACCAATCTCCTAACGAAAAAAAAAAGAAACAGACTGGACATTATTAGCCGAGATTTATGATTAAACCTTACAAAATTGACGACAAATGTTGAAAATTTATTATTAAAGGTTCATCCTTCTCACTAAAAACATTTACTTATTGCTTAGTTTATTTTATGTTACGTATATTTTATATGGCAGATACAAAATTTTATTTTGAGTAATTTTAATTTAAATTCAATTAATAAATGCATAAATCTTAACATGTGTTTTTACTTTAAGTTTTTAACACTAAACTTCACTACAGTTAGAAATTTACAAAAAATCAATATCAGGTAAGTAGGGGGTCTACCCAAAACCGAAAAACATTGCAAGGGGTCTACGACACAAAAAGTTTGGGAACCTCTGGATTAGACGGACCCGCCTGCTGAAACGTTACGTTCGACTGAGCGATCATTCACTTGGAGTTAATGAATCCGTGAATATTTTTATTTTTTTCACACAGATGGCACTAGACTGGATATGAAAATACCCATATAACAAAATTGTTTGTATATATTTTTAAACAGGAAACCTTAGGGCAACTTCACCTAACCTAACTTTTTCTCGGACCTAGGGCACTAGAGTGGATAAGGAAATAAATACGTCTATAAATTATTGAGATGTATTTCTCAAATAAAACCAAAATCAATACAGGACAATCAATGAAATGTAATTTATTGTTGTACAGAAAAATAAATCATAATAAATATAGGTTATGCAATTATTACATTGAGATATCGCGTTTCAAACTGGGATAACTGATAAATGATTTATCACATTGAGATATCGTGTTTCAAACTAGGATAATTGCAAAAATACAAAAATTGAACACTGTACCACAGATCACAAACGTTTCTGAAACAATGGCGTCAAAAATAGTCAACACCATCACCGATCCCAAAAATAAATAAAGCAATACGCGCTTGCGCATTCTCATGAATTTCAATTCATGGATCGCGCTATAGACTGGATCTACCTGCTGAATATCGCGACTCGTCAAATACCCTACCCTGCATATAATCCAACCTACGTGTCGCTTCCTCCATTCTTGAGGCTACTCTCTCCATTCTGTTAAGCATCGTAACCAAAGCATCGTTAATGGTGTTAAGTGACATCATGCTCTCCGGCGCTCTTATTTTTAGTCGCAGAGAATGTAGGGCCTTCTTGCCTGAATTATAAGCATCGTATGCTTCAATAATCTCCGGCGAGCGACTGGCCTACAGTTGAGTAATCAACAACTTCTCCGCTTTAGTAGCGCCTTTCGGTCTGTTACTATCCCCCTGAAACGCATCCGGATCTGTGGTGGTGCTACTAGCATCATCATCATCCGTCAGCTCCGTACCCGTATCTTTGACGATAATGTCTTGGACTACTACAATCTTGCTATCAGAGCCAGTCTTATTGGTGGCTTTAGCCCTACTCGCCCTGGATGGAGGTTTACACCCCCCCCATCAACATCTTTCCTGAAAATCGCTTTTCTGGCAGCCCTCGTACTTCTAGTAAGTGCGCTATCACACTCCACGCCGGATGACGCATTAGAAGCCTCATCGCCTTCGCTGCAAATGGCCGCCTCAACGGCACATTCGTCGTCCGGTGACGCACAGCGACTCATGATGCAGCTGTACTTTGAGGACATGCAACGTTGCCAGAATGGCTGCGACGCACGCTACCCTCCGTCCTTCACACTACCGCTGCGCACAGCTAGGCAACCCCGCAGCACCTGTGCAGCGCTACAACGCCGAGATTCACACGCCACTTCGCTTGAGGATGTGGAACGTTGCCAAAATGGCGGCGACGCACGCTACCCTCTCTCTCCTACACACAGCCGATAATTTCATCGTCGACAACTCGTATGAAAGTAGAATGACTCTCTTTCCAACAAGTCTACAAACATCTACGTACTTTTATCGAGTCACTTGCTACGAGCTGTAGAAATTGAAAAAAAAATAAATTGATTNNNNAATAAATTGAATTATTTAGAAAAAGCGTTTTTCGTTAATAACTCGTGATCCCCTTAAGGTAAATTCATTGTTGGTAAATCGTATGAAAGCTGGATGAGTCCCCTATCCAACGAGTCTAAGCAAATCTTCTTACTTTTATCGAGTCGCCTACTATAAGCTGTAGAAATTGAAAAATAAAAGAATTGAATTGAATCGAAAAAGCATTTTTCGTTAATAACTCGAGAACCCCTAAATATAGTTACATCGTCTAAAACTCGTATGAAAGCTGAATAGCTC
>NW_017095943.1:0-6316 GCF_001412225.1 Nicrophorus vespilloides
TATAACTTTTCCAGATGTTGAGAGTAAAAAAAATCATATTTCTCACATTTGTTACGTCTCATCTACTAAATTTGTGCATATATTTATGATTATATCATTATAATTAAGTCTTGGTTTATGACAATTTTAAGTGTTAAAAACAAAATAGTGAAAATGACAATTTTTTTGTCCAGAAAAGAAATTTACGCTTTTGTTTTTTTTTTCGTTGTGCGTTTTGGAGGGGTGGAGGAATGATGGTAATAATATCAAATTTCATTTTACGGGAATCGTTTTAAATATATTTGTTAAAAATGAGTTTAATGCAACAAGATATAAAAAAATGGGTCTATATCGCAAGCCCGACAACCGACGGTCTATTGGAATCCCGACAATGTCAAAATCCCGACTACCATAATCCCGACAATCAAAATCCCGATTATATCGAAATCCCGACTACCATAATCCCGGCTATATCGAAATCTCGATTACTATAAAAATGTTTTTGTAGAAATTTATAATAACAAAAGACACTGTCGGGATTTTGATATAGTCGGGATTATGGTAGTCGGGATATTGACAAAGTCGGGATTATGGTAGTCGGGATTTCAACAGACAGGATTTCGGTTGTCGGTCTTGCGATTGCCACCGGTAAAAAATATGTGTTGAAACAAAAAAGTGGAAGTTCGTATCACAAATACACGACTTCCTGTAAGCAAACGTTAAATATTTTCATGGAGCCGAATTACACAGAGTTTTAATCGGAATGCGATAAGGATATGAATGCAGGCTTCTGTATTCATCATTTGGAAAACGTTGAAAACTGAAAGCGATATCAAGTCTAACATTGAGTCATAATTTAAGAAAAAAAACGTATTTCTTACAGTTTCCTTGTTTGGTTTAGAATATATCTAATCATATTGTAGACAAGCGTTTCTCAACCTACGAGTTTAATTTGACAGCTGTCACTTAACGTCAGTGTCGAAAAATTTTAGGTTATAAACAAAAATATGGGATTTTTTGACACTTTGACGTTAAGTGACAGCTGTCAAATAAACTCATAGGTTCAGAAATTGGTTGGTAAGCAAGAAACGGTGGTAGAGATTAAAAAAAAGGGTTGAGATACACTTAATAAAACTTGACTACAACAAAATATGAATAATATGATAAAAATAATTCCCCTAACCGAAGTAAATACATATAGTGACATTAGTATATGTAAGTTGGCAACATGAACAAATGATAAGCATTGTTTTTATTGATTACAGCTCTATTTCTACAAACCTTTTGATCATTCAAATACAAAAGATTTTTTTAAATTTGGTCTAAGTTTCGAACTTATTACCTACTACGTATCAATAACCATTGCGCTAAGAGTTCATTAAATTACTAACTTGCGTAACATACAGTAGTTGGTAAACCTGATAAACTTATGTCACGCACAGTATGTAGACAGTATTGTTTCAGCATAATTTGTACGAATTTCATAAAAACCTGGGTCAATAAGTTTGAGGTACGAGCCCTGCGCGAAAAGGGAGGAGGCATTCATTAAGTAATGACTCACAGAGGAGTCATACTAATTTAGTATACATTAGGGCCGCAATTAATTGTGGACCCGAACCGAATTGGGGGAGACGAAACCCTTGCACATTCCATTTCACTTCATTTTTTACTCATCCTCTCCCCCATCTATCTATCTAAATCTGAATGTCTAAATGGCAGCAATGTGTCAATTTGTATGACGACCTAGTGCGCATCCGGTTATACAGTTTCACATGCATCTCGGTGTCAAGCGTTAGGTCATGAGAAAATCTCGAAATCTCACGGGGGTTGGCTTCTTCACGTTGTTCGAGATATTCTCTCCCTTGTGATAAATATTTTTAGAATTTTAAGTATATTATTTGTTTGAAGTGATTGTAAATTTCACTCACTGATTACTTAAAATATGGAAAAAATGACAGAAAAAGTTAAACAATTGAATTATTCAAAGCCTGTGAGATTTCGGTTACATAGTTTTACTAAGTAAACTCGGAATACACTGAGAAGTCATTAAGGATAAGTAACAAAAAAAAATAAACGGAAAAGCAAAGGTTACATTACGAAACGTAGACTTAATTCACGCGATCGTTATATAAAAAAAAATTGAGCGAACGCAGCGTAATTATACGCGAATGCAATGAACGCGTGTGTATGCGTGTATTTTTGTACGTAAATTAGCCAATTTGTAGAGAAACAACAACAAAATGAGAGGAAGAGTTTAATTAAAGCGTAACGAATCGCTGCTTGGAGCGCGGCCAAAAAGGATTTTTTTTTATTTTTCTTCATCGAAAATATTTTGGCAATGCTTTTGAGCGTTCGCTCCATAACCAAACTCATTGTTCTGGAAAGTGAAGGAAAACCGAAAATACGATATCTATCCGCACGCCTCGCGCTAAACTTTATCGATTCGCCATAAGCACTCTCTGCCAAAATACACTCTCTCTCTCACTCTCTTAATATACTCAAGGTTTTCACTCTTGGTTTTTCGTATTTCCATCTCGCTTCGATTCGCAAAAACAAACCGCGAATCTTGTTTCATTTTATTTATTTTTTTTCAGGGAAATCGCGGAATGCGCACTGAAATAAACAACTGCGAATAAAAGAAAGGGAAAATTGAGGACAGCATTTCATGTTGGCGAAGATATCATAAATATATTCGCATATTACCGAAAGGAATTCGAAATCAAAGCTGCGAAACATTAGGAATGCAATCGCGACATCTGTGCCATCAATGTTCAAACAATTTAGGTAATGATTATGTTTCGTCGTTAAAGACAATATGTTTCTTGTGAAGTTGATCTTGAGATTCATTTATTTGCCACCACTAATGTTTATTGGTTTTTGGGAATCGAACCAACGACCTTTTGTATCAGCGTTTCATTAAAGTCTACTTATAAATTAGGTTAGAAACTTCTAATACATATTGGTATGTAAATAGAATTCTTAAAACAGATTAAACGTATTTTTACTAATCCTAACCTCTCAGCTGTCAAATTGTTTTTTTTTTGGGGTTGCCAACACTTTACGGCACAAATAGCGGCAAATTCAAATCATGCGTTAATTTTGGGACACCCTTTATATTATTAACAATTGAAATTGTTTGTTGTTAAATAACAACTATCTTCATCTTAATTAAAGAGATTTATATCAATTTATTTATTGATATAAATCTATTTCGGCCCTATTACTACCCCTTTTGGGCCTAACAACCACCACAAATTGTGTTAGTTTTTAGGAATTGAAGCAACGACCTTTCGTGTAAAGTGGTGTGATACAATCCACTTTACATAATTGACATGTAATTAATGGCGCCATCTTCTTAACATTTCAGAACTGTTAAGAAGAAACTAATTAAAATTATGACAGTTTTAGCAAAAAAATCGTATTTGATCACAAAATACAAGTTTTGAGTCGATACAAAAAAATAATGTCCTTTCATTCAAAATGTATGTTAAATGTTTAAATTATTATTAAGTTATGATGAAAATAACAAACATTTGTCAGATGGCGCTGATGGAAAATACAAATTTTATACATTGTAATCAAATTGTTGTATAACTTTTACTGCTTTTCTCTCCTTTTAGTCGCCTTTTACGACAAGCAGGAGTTACTTTGGCTGTATTCTCATCCAAAATTTGGGGTATTGCCCTGTGTACTTAAGAAATTAGTTTTGTATTTTCATAGTGCGTGTAATCTTTTTCGCACTGTTTGAAACCGTACTAATCGAGGTCTTTAAAACCACATAAAAATAAACAGTACAAAAAGTGATTTTACTTTATAGTGGAAGAAAAAGCGATGATTCATGTATAAAAAAATAATTCTGTGTACTTTAGAAATTAGTATTGTATTTTAATAGTGCGTGTAACCTTTTTCGCACTGTTTGAAACCGTACTAATCGAGGTCTTTAAAACCACATAAAAATAAACAGTACAAAAAGTGATTTTACTTTATAGTGGAAGAAAAAGCGATGATTCATTTTACAAAAAAAAATAATTCTGTATCCTTTAGAAATTAGTTTTGTATTTTCATAGTGCGTGTAATCTTTTTCGCACTGTTTGAAACCGTACTAATCGAGGTCTTTGAAACCACATAAAAATAAACAGTACAAAAAGTGATTTTACTTTATAGTGGAAGAAAAAGCGATAATTCATGTACAAAAAAAATAATTCTGTGTCCTTTAGAAATTAGTTTTGTATTTTCATAGTACGTGTAATATTTTTCGCACTGTTTGAAACCGTACTAATCGAGGTCTTTAAAACCACATAAAAATAAACAGTACAAAAAGTGACTTCACTTTATAGTGGAAGAAAAAGCGATGATTCATGTATAAAAAAATAATTATGTGTCCTTTAGAAATTAGTTTTGTATTTTCATAGTGCGTGTAATCTTTTTCGCACTGTTTGAAACCAGACTAATCGAGAACTTTAAAACCTCATTAAAATAAAGACTACAAAAAGTGACTGCACTTTATAGTGGAAGAAAAAGCAAAGATTTATGTATACAAAATAATTCTGTGTACTTTAGAAATTAGTTTTGTATTTTAATAGTGCGTGTAACCTTTTTCGCACTGTTTGAAACCGGACTAATCGAGGTCTTTAAAATAGATATGTTTGATAAATCTATAGAATTGTGATGCACTAAAAAGTTTCACTACTCTACAACCGTAGTAAGAACGCATAGAGAATTGTGCGAACGTCTCAAAAGTGAAAATCCTCGTGTTGTGTATTTTTATTTCTTGTTTACATTTGATACACTTCTTCTTTTTTTTATTATTATTTCGTTTTGGTGCGACCTTTATTTTCACTGATCCAAATTCGTGCGCTACGTACGCATATCGCGTTTCTAAATCGGTCGTTTTCTTTCGTTTTTTTTTGTTGTCCAAATACTAAACTTCTCTTACGCACCAAAAACATCATTGTTTTATTCGGAAACAATTGAAATTTAAAATAATTTCTATTTATACGTCGATTGTTTAATCATCTTATAAATATAGAGATGAATAATTTACAAAAAAAAATCTAAATGTGAAATCTTTTTGATGGAATATCTTTTATTGTTAATGTATTAATTAACTTTTGCTTAAATATTGAAATTTTACTTTGACGAAAATAATTTTTTAGCAGCATTCCGGAAGAAATTATTCGGATCGTTGTTTCTTAATATTCTAAATATATCGACCTTATAAATGTAAGTATTATTTCAATGTCTAAAGCGAAAATAGTAACTTTTGTTATTCACCAGAAACATGGTTGGTATATATTCAGAATATAAAGAAAAATGAAGTAAAGAATTAAACCACAGATGGGGTTAACTATGATCACTTAAATAAAGCTTATAAGATGCTTAAATGAACAAATCTAGATGAAGTTTCAAGTAATCTTAATGTTGACTTAATAAATCGATAACAAATGTGATTAAATCAAATCATTGAGAATCAATTGAAAATGATTTAAAAGTTGCAATTGTATTAGTATGATTCCTAATTGTATACCGACGTCTTTCAGTATTGTATAAAAATCACAAAAACAACAAATACTGCATAATTACATAAATTTAAGTAATTTGGAAAAAAAAAATAATCGATGCTGTCTTTGATGCGTTTTCATCGATCTGTTAACAAAGTTTCCGGAATGCGCTTAAGAGTATATAGTAACAGTTTCCACTGCGTAAAGAGAGTTTACGGCTATTCATGCAGTCGGAAAATCTTCAATGAAAATGACGAGCAGATGTTCGGTGCGGACGACTTCCGCGAAGACAGTTTTGCGACGCGCGAATCTGGAGCAATCGAACGAACGAACGGACGATTATTAAAACTGACTTGGTTTAATTTTGATTTTCAATTATTAATCAAGTCGCCTACATAAATGACACGCATTGTTTCACTGTTTCGACCTGTCATTGTCAGAGAAACGTCAAAATCTTTTGTTGCAAATTGCGATTTAATTTATTGATAAATGTTCACTTGTTGCCGATCGATTCAAAGGACTCACCGATGATGAGGGGCGATCGACAATTGTCCTCCATCGTGGAGAAGAATTATCGCTCAATCACAAAGGGTTCTAAGAAGAAGAAGATGATGACGACGTCGGACGAAGAAGCGAGTTTATCCGCAATCAATGTGAGCCGACATAATTCGTGGATCTGCGGAAGAGTATTATAGTTAATAATAATGTAATGACCTTGTCCTAGAATTGGTAGGATTCGTGATGATGAAGAAGAAGAAGTTGTGTTGAATTGTTTTACCTTGGTGGCGACTGACGGATTCGGGTGGTAAAGATCATTTGGAGGAGACGGAAACACA